>NW_025766703.1:777500-952500 GCF_003918875.1 Haliotis rubra
AACTGGCATGTGCAGCTCAATGTTCGGGGTCGGTAGCTTCAATTAGAATTGAAGAGAGGCTTCCCATACCATTCTCGGGATCTGATGAGATTGGATTTGCAATTGTAGCTTTTTTTCCTTCCCGTGGAGACATAACTGAATCCATTTCTGTATCAGTATCATTATTGTTTTTGTATATTATTATGTCAGGGTCACAAAAACGGTTATTGTGAGAAACTTCAATATGTCTATGTGTTGCGTGAAACAGTGGCCTTGTTGTCGTTGCCTTTTGAGCACGTGTTTATTGAACTGAGTTTGTATCATAACCTGCATTTGTTTGCGATTTTCGTTCCTGTTGAGATATAACTGAATTGGCTCTATCCTTTTCATTCCCGTTGAGATTGAGTGTGGTTTTATGCCGCTTTTAGCAATACCACGGCGGGGAACACCAGAATGGGCTTCACACATTGTACCCATGAGGGGAATCGAACCCGGGTCTTCATCTTGACGAGCTGACGCTTCGACCACTAGGCTACCCCACCGCCCCTTCTCGTTGAGGTATAACAGCTCTATTCTTTCTGTATTAATATCATTGTTGTTATTGTTTATTATTATGTGATGGTAACTAACCGGTGAAGCTTGAATATGTCTTCAGAAGTCTTGTTGTCATTGCCTTTTGAGAGCGTGTGTTTATTGAACTGAGTTAAATTAGAGTGGATTGTTGACAAGCTGTCATTTCCTTCTTAATTAATTTTGAAGTTTTACCCGCCATTGAATTGGCATATTTACGCACTTCTTCTCGCCCAATTATTCTACCTACATAAATCCTCGGCAGGAAGGCGATATTGTCTGGTTTCACCGCCAGATGCCACTGCATCTCTCTTGTAGAGAGGTTAATGAATTTATGCTTACAATTACGCCTCCACTTTGCTTTGACTGACTGACTGAGTTTGGTTTTACGCCGCTTTTAGCAATATTCCAGCAATATCACGGCGGGGGACACCAGAAATGGGTTTCACACATTGTACCCATGTGGGGATTCCAACCCGGGTCTTCAGCGTGACGAACCAACGCTTTAACCATTAGGCTACCCCACCGCCCACACTTTGCTTTGAAGATTAAATAAAACAGAATCTGTTTACATAAGGTTCATCACTAAGGATCTGTGTTTTTGAGTGACCTTTCACAGACTGACGTGCTTCAGTCCAAATGATAATTGACTCCCCCTCTGATGTGCCCTTCTTGCAAGTATAGACATGGGTAAATCTGAATACAGAGCAGTCGGCAGGTTGCTTTACCTACCTGAGGGTGAATCATGAAGGGAGAGCAGTCGTCAGGTTGCTGTACCTACCTGAGGGTGAATCATGAAAGGAGATCAGTCGACAGGTTGCTGTACCTACCTGAGGGTGAATCATGAAAGGAGAGCAGTCTTCAGGTTGTTTTACCTAACTGAGGGTGAATCATGAAAGGAGAGCAGTCGTCGGGTTGCTGTACCTACCTGAGGGTGAATCATGAAAGGAGATCAGTCGACAGGTTGCTGTACCTACGTGAGGGTGAATCATGAAAGGAGAGCAGTCGTCAGGTTGCTGTACCGTACCTGAGGGTGAATCATGAAAGGAGAGCAGTCGTCAGGTTGCTGTACCTACCTGAGGGTGAATCATGAAAGGAGAGCAGTCGTCAGGTTGCTGTACCTACCTGAGGGTGAATCATGAAAGGAGAGCAGTCGTCAGGTTGCTGTACCTACCTGAGGGTGAATCATGAAAGGAGAGCAGTCGTCAGGTTGCTGTACCTACCTGAGGGTGAATCATGAAAGGAAAGCAGTCGTCAGGTTGCTGTACCTACCTGAGGGTGAATCATGAAAGGTGAGCAGTCGTCAGGTTGCTGTACCTAACTGAGGGTGAATCATGAAAGGAGAGCTGTCGTCAGGCTGCTGTACCTACCTGAGGGTGAATCATGAAAGGAGATCAGTCGTCAGGCTGCTGTACCTACCTGAGGGTGAATCATGAAAGGGAAGCAGACGTCAGGTTGCTGTACCTACCTGAGGGTGAATCATGAAAGGAGAGCAGTCGTCAGGTTGCTGTACCTACCTGAGGGTGAATCATGAAAGGATGTTGGAATATATTCTGAGTCGTATGTGCCTTCACATGCTCATTAAACTAAGCGTACAGGAAAACGTCCCTTGCGCTCTTTATCTACGCCTCCATAAAATCAATATTGATTGCTACATTTACCCGCAGTCCTCCTAACACGAGATTGTACACTGTGCACTTTTCGCTTAAATATACCAAATGCGTAACAATTAGACAAACATGTCTCCAGTTGATGTTGGCTTATGTCAGACCAGTCACTAATAGTATCTAAATGTCACACGTAGCTGTGCACCTAAGATAACACAGGGTTCCAGTGTTATGACAGAATTGTCCTCCAAGTACAACCTTTCTTAGATCCCCTGACAAATCCTATGACGGATTATGTTTGTACTCTCCGGGGACGAAGGAAGGCCTTGTGAATGTCAGCTTCTAAAGCTAAAACTGGAAGTAGATATTGACATTCCTGTTACGAGCTATAATTGCCTGCATTAAAAGTTTTGATGTTCAGCTGTGTGTTTAAACAGGCTGCGTTTGATGCTGGCAATGTGTCGAAGGATCTCAATTGCTGTAGCATTGACGATGTTGTGTGATATGTCGAGGTCTCTGGCTCTGATTGAGTTCCTCATAGGTCGGACGACGATGATTGAAAAAATCCAGGATACAGTATCCCGAGCTCCAAATCGATTCACGTTTAAGTGTTGATAATAGCTTCAGTACAACTGTCATAGTCTGTGATTTCGTCAAACATTCATTTAAAAAGACATCACCAGTTGAAATAAGTACATGAGAGTCCTCATATTCATCCCTGGTTCACCAGGTTATCTATGTTGTGCTTCTCGATGCTCGTTAATGTCATCAATGACTTTAACTATTTTAACTTCCACACTTAGATAAATGAAATCACTGTATAACTGAAATATTATACACAGTTGTGGCACATCCCGTCGCTCGTAAATGAAAGATCAAGACAAGAACTGAAGCAAAATCAACCTCATTTTCTCTGTCTGATCTATTTTACTTTAAAAGGGTAAACTGAAACATCAACCTTCGATTTGATTAAGTTTTTTCTTTAGATCGGTGATGTTCAAAGTGGAGTAAAATTCACTCATTCAGTTAACTTACATTCTATTACAAAAGAACAGGTGCGACAATCTCGGTGTCTATTAGTCTTGATGACTAAACATTTCATGAGAATTATTTTATGAGAATTATCCTTATGATTGGAATATTGGCATGATTTCTTTGGTGTCCCGCTGGTTGCAAATGTCACAAACACACGCAAAGGCAAGTCATTTTTCATATGAAGGTACGAAAACATTGCTGAAAATGAGTGAGTGAGTTAATATTTAGCGTCACATCGGCAATATCTCAGCCATATCGTGACGAAAACAATTTATACAATAAAGATGAAAACTTTCTGAAGAGTAAAAGCCTGTCGACGAAGGACAGCGAAAATACTAGACTATCACAGATAGGAATATAAAACTAGCATGTAAGACTAAAACAGTTTAATTAAAGAAGACAATTCAATATAAAACACGGGCTATAGAACTGGAGCATTGGTAAACATGAGGACATCACAACGTCCATATGGTCTGGTTGTGCGTTGTCTGTGTCAAGCTAAATCGGTCGGGTATCGGCTGTTCTTTTCTCCAGCCATGGTCTGTCTGTAACGGTTGTCTGTTGAGATACTGTTAATCACGGAAAGTTCCAACAGCCAAGACAGCATTAGGTGTGCAATGCAAGACCTCTTTAACTCTTGGCATACACAGCTGTATCTTTTTCAGTTCAAGCAACTGTGAGTAATGGCGTCACTTTGCAATGCTTTCGTTAACCTTTCTATCACAGTTCATCCAGTCATTAACGTTGTCGTCATAGATCATCCAGTCATTAACGTTGTCGTCATAGATCATCCAGTCATTAACGTTGTCGTTATAGATCATCCAGTCATTAACGTTGTCGTTATAGAACATCCAGTCATTAACGTTGTCGTTATAGAACATCCAGTCATTAACGTTGTCGTTATAGAACATCCAGTCATTAACGTTGTCGTTATAGAACATCCAGTCATTAACGTTGTCGTTATAGAACATCCAGTCATTAACGTTGTCGTTATAGAACATCCAGTCATTAACGTTGTCGTTATAGATCATCATAGATCATCCAGTCATTAACGTTGTCGTCATAGATCATCCAGTCATTAACGTTGTCGTTATAGAACATCCAGTCATTAATGTTGTCATTATAGAACATCCAGTCATTAACGTTGTCGTCATAGAACATCCAGTCATTAACGTTGTCGTTATAGAACATCCAGTCATTAACGTTGTCGTCATAGAACATCCAGTCATTAACGTTGTCGTTATAGATCATCCAGTCATTAACGTTGTCGTTATAGAACATCCAGTCATTAACGTTGTCGTTATAGAACATCCAGTCATTAACGTTGTCGTTATAGAACATCCAGTCATTAACGTTGTCGTTATAGATCATCCAGTCATTAACGTTGTCGTCATAGATCATCCAGTCATTAACGTTGTCGTTATAGATCATCCAGTCATTAACGTTGTCATTATATCATCCATCATAGTTATCGCCATCATCCAGTCATTAACGTTGTCGTCATAGATCATCCAGTCATTAACGTTGTCGTTATAGAACATCCAGTCATTAACGTTGTCGTTATAGAACATCCAGTCATTAACGTTGTCGTCATAGAACATCCAGTCATTAACGTTGTCGTTATAGAACATCCAGTCATTAACGTTGTCGTTATAGAACATCCAGTCATTAACATTATAGAACATCCAGTCATTAACGTTGTCGTTATAGAACATCCAGTCATTAACGTTGTCGTTATAGAACATCCAGTCATTAACGTTGTCGTTATAGATCATCCAGTCATTAACGTTGTCGTTATAGATCATCCAGTCATTAACGTTGTCGTCATAGATCATCCAGTCATTAACGTTGTCGTTATAGAACATCCAGTCATTAACGTTGTCGTTATAGAACATCCAGTCATTAACGTTGTCGTTATAGAACATCCAGTCATTAACGTTGTCGCCATAGATCATCCAGTCATTAACGTTGTCGTTATAGAACATCCAGTCATTAACGTTGTCGTTATAGAACATCCAGTCATTAACGTTGTCGTTATAGAACATCCAGTCATTAACGTTGTCGTTATAGAACATCCAGTCATTAACGTTGTCGTTATAGAACATCCAGTCATTAACGTTGTCGTTATAGATCATCCATTCATTCCAGTCATGGAATGTTGTCGTAATAGAACATCCAGTCATTAACGTTGTTGTTATAGATCATCCAGTCATTAACGTTGTCGTTATAGATCATCCAGTCATTAACGTTGTCGTTATAGAACATCCAGTCATTAACGTTGTCGTTATAGATCATCCAGTCATTAACGTTGTCGTTATAGATCATCCAGTCATTAACGTTGTCGTCATAGATCATCCAGTCATTAGCGTTATAGAACATCCGTTATAGAACATCCAGTCATTAACGTTGTCGTTATAGAACATCCAGTCATTAACGTTGTCGTTATAGATCATCCAGTCATTAACGTTGTCGTTATAGAACATCCAGTCATTAACGTTGTCGTTATAGATCATCCAGTCATTAACGTTGTCGTTATAGAACATCCAGTCATTAACGTTGTCGTTATAGATCATCCAGTCATTAACGTTGTCGTTATAGATCATCCAGTCATTAACGTTGTCGTTATAGAACATCCAGTCATTAACGTTGTCGTTATAGATCATCATAGATCATCCAGTCATTAACGTTGTCGTCATAGATCATCCAGTCATTAACGTTGTCGTTATAGATCATCCAGTCATTAACGTTGTTGTTATAGAACATCCAGTCATTAACGTTATTGTCGTTATAGAACATCCAGTCATTAACGTTGTCGTTATAGAACATCCAGTCATTAACGTTGTCGTTATAGAACATCCAGTCATTAACGTTGTCGTTATAGAACATCCAGTCATTAACGTTGTCGTTATAGATCATCCAGTCATTAACGTTGTCGTCATAGATCATCCAGTCATTAACGTTGTCGTCATAGATCATCCAGTCATTAACGTTGTCGTCATAGATCATCCAGTCATTAACGTTGTCGTCATAGATCATCCAGTCATTAACATTTGTTGTAAACGTTAACGAAGTAGCCCACACAGACGTCGGGATGAGTCAACAGAGTCTACACCATTCCTGAGAAGTGGAACATCTGATAAAAAGAAGGTAGCATATTTACCACATGGAAAAACAAACACTTATTTTTCATTTGATGGAATCAAATACAGTTGCCAAATAAAGACAATTTGGATGAGAGCAATGATCCCCTCGCTGGAAATGTCTAATACATAACTTTTTCAGTCCTAGCAACCTAGCTCTGACAACCTTCACCACCAGACCAGTGGTTTGACCAAAACACGACAAAAACCGTTGTTATAATGTCGATATTCGCCCATTTAAGAGGGGTAAGGGAAGATCTAAAACTGCTTCCCCAAATCTAAAGTAATATTGCCATACCTCGAAAGTGTAAATTTGTATTCCATTGAAGAATAGTTATCACCCACTAGAACATGTGAGGTAAATGTCGTCAAAGTCATTTTTAATTGTTTTTCTCAAATGGAGTGGTCCCTAGTATGGTGATCTACCTTCAGTTGTTGGCGATCTATAGCCTATTTTTATATTGAGTTGTCCCCTATAGTTAGAATGTTTTAGATTTAATTACTAGTTTTACATGTATATCTGTGATATTCTAGTTGTTTTACTGTCCTTCGATGACGTGTTTTTACGTTATACATTTATTGATTTGCCTATTGAAATCAACTGTTCTCGTCACGATATGGCTGCAATATTGCCGATGTGACGTTAAATTTTAACTCACTCACTCAAGTCCTTTGTCTTAATAAACCTGTGTGATACGATAGATGCAGTGCAACAGAATCACAAAACAAGAAAATAACAGTTCATGTCTTTGTGGGCTTCCATTATCACATCATGAATGTCAGACACTCCATTCATTACCCAATGCTCATATTACTGTAAAGTCTTATTACTGGTTCCTAGTCTCCCCTCTGAAAGCTTCACTGAACGAACGAATGGGACCATTACTCCTGCTGGAGATAGCTACTTGGTGCTTAAGCATTGATTTTCTTGGTAGCAGTTTGTCTGGTGCGTTTTCCATGGCAAATAATGGCCCCGTTGGCACCGACACCGCCTAAAAGGTGTCAGCGTCGGAATAAGAGTGCAGCCAGTCGTTCTTAGGTATCAATTTTCAAGGACAATCTGAGTACTCAACGCATTATCTGTCTGTTAGGTTCACAAATATATGCTTCACTCTAATTCTGTTTTATGAGTAAAGGTGACAGGATATCGACGATACCATTCAGCTAGGTTCATCGCAGATATGAATATAAAATAGACCTAATTCATTCAATTTTACGTAAAGGCATCGAGTGACGAAAATGTCATCACACTCATTTTCACACAGGGAGACATTTGCACACAACCATCACACGACAGGAATGGTTCTCTTAAATGTTTCACACGGGTTGTTGATTCCCCATGTAATAATGCTAAATCGCGAACACCATCGGCATTTCATGTTCGTGTACACTCGTATGTAACTTTGCCTTGTGGATATGAAATCAGCATAAATCATACTTAAATATGAGGGACGAGAACAGTCAGTTTCGTCTCAGGAGTGACAATGTTAGAATGATTTAGTGTGGTTTTACTCCGCTTTTAGCAATGTTCCAGCAATATCATGGCGGGGGCCACCAGAAATGGGCTTCACACATTGTACCCATGGGGGGAATCGAACTCGGGTCTTCAGCGCGACGAGCGGACGCTTTAACCACTAGGCTACCCCACCGCCCCAACAATGTTAAAAGGATACAAAACATGTAATGTTGTTTTTTAGAGTCTATTTGCGCATGCTGCTAATAGGTTCGCTGTGGCAATGGCAATTTGCTTACATATATATGTCATGTTTCCACGGGATATAACTTTGGAGTTTTCGTCTGACAAATATGTACACATTTCCGTATGTTCTTGATCTTCACATACACTCTGATGCTCCTGCAGTAGACTAAATCAACCCTTCTCTACTGAAGCGACTGAAATGATTACGTCAAGAAAATGTTAAACTAGGATACAGACATGAACAAGTGACCATAGTGTGTCTACTCGACATGGATACAATGCAATCAATCAAGATGGTTTTCCACAGACAGAGTAACTCCAATATCTCAAGGTCTATTTTGTCTTCATTATGTGTTGAATTGACTTATTCTACTTCCTACTTTGTCTGTCTTCTTATTGCAAAATTAAGCCTAACGTTTTTCAAAACGTATTTTTCTTTGAGTAATAAAATATCCGATCGCTTGCCTGTTCAAGATACTGGGCATCTCACAGACAGGAAAGTGATATCATATATTACATTTGCGAGGTGTGTTGTTCAACATTTATTCCGGATATAAAATCCGTGAATTCTCTAATCCAGACTCGTCTGTTTGCAGACAGTCTTCATATGATGGGAATATTGTTAGTTGCGTCTTTAAACACCAAACAATAAACTCACTATTTCACAGTTGAACTTCAAAAACTGGTGCAGAAGGTATGAGAAACAGGTTGGAAAGTTTTCCCAACTTAACATCTGAGATTTCCCTTACTTGTGGTCGCAATACGGAGTACGGACTCCACGTGGAAACCGTAACATCCCGCAGCCTCCTGTGTCAAGTTTGTTCAGCAGGGGATGGTGCACCCAATGGTGCATTAAAATCCTATTCTAAAACTTACGATATCATATTTATCATTGTAATGTAGTTTACGGTGGTTTGGGGATTTTCATTGTTTACAGAAGCGCAACTGGAAACAGTAAAATAAGCACTATGTCACATTAATGTATGCTGTGTAAACAAATGGAAGTCGTAAATGTCCAACTGGCTGAACGTACATCAAGAAATGTTGCCTGCCAATTTAAATGTTACAAGCATTGCTTTGCACTTGGTGAATGAGATGTTTAATAGATTCATTTTATGTTTCATTTGTTTCCCTTAATGGGGCAGAACTCCGCTCTTGAATTAAATTCCTTCGAGTGTTAGACGCAATGACTGTCGTACGTAATACTCATAAAATATATTACATGTGCTTATTGAGATAAAGTATGTGGGTACCTTGGACCGTTGAGATGACTGACAATACAGCAATCCACTGACGAAGATCAATATGAGCACACAGCACGTTGATCATTGTTAAGATTAGAGGTAATCGGAAGTTCTTTAGAAGCCCTGGAAGATTGTTGCTTACCTCGAAGAGGATCAGAAGATCGCTGTGAGCCCGAAGATCAGAAGACGAATGCAGAGCCTGAAAACGATCTTTACTTCCCTCCATTTTGGTAGGTTGTTTTATCTACCGACTATTGGTGACCGATGAGAGGACAACAAAACACAAACAAACTCACAGGTTCACTACAGGCTCATGTACTTTGTAAGATACAATCAGCTATATGTTTGCAAAGTATGATTTAGGAGTACGTATGCATGGATCATCTAACATGTGCTGTTTAGAAGGAACCGACGTTAATAGCCTATACACGATTACATTAAGCCAGATTGTTTACCTAAATACAATCAAAGTTAAACTAGAGTGAGTGAGTATGGTTTTTATGTCCGCTGTTGGGTCCCTTTGGTTGATTGGGAAGGTGAAAGAGGCAATACCGTCTGAGGAACTGCTATTCGCTGTTGCTTCCTTTAGGCAAGACATGGACCTATGATTGCGGATTCGAATGTTGCTTTCTGTAACAATGCTACTGGGTTTACCAGCATCATATCCGTCGTGGCTTGACCCAATGCGTAAACCTCTTAGGCCCTCGACAAGAGTGGCTATCCTCCCACATTGAACTGACTGGCTGTGGTATAACTGCAATATTACGCCTATCACAGCGGTATTACTGTGATGTACTATTTCGTGCCGTTCCGCGACGCATGCGTCTGACCAAGCCATTGGTCAACTGGTGTCTTTCCGGGACGAGTGCCGTGTTTAATTGGAGTAGCATGCAACATAAGAGTGAGTGAGTTCAGTTTTACGCAATATTCCATCAATATCAGGGCGGGGGACACCACAAATGGGCTTAACACATTGTACCCGGGTGGGGTGCAACATAAGAACTATTGGAACAGCTACATGGCCACTGGAATCATAAACTAAATAAATCGGTCTGTCAGCTGATATGTCCGACGCACAATAGCTTTTAAGGTGAGTGAGTGAGTTTAGGTTTACGCCGCATTCAGCAATATCCCAGCTATATGGAGGCGGTTTGTAAATAATCGAGTCTGGACAACACAATCTAGTGATCAACAGCATGAGCACTGATCTATGCAATTGGGATACGATAACATGTGTCAACCAAGTCAGAGATCTTAACCACCCAGTCCTATTTAGTCGCCACTTATGACAAGCATGGGTTACTGAAGATCAGTTCTAACCCGGATCTGTATGGGTAGCTTGTGAGTAAGGTTGTTTCGTTACTTCTTCGTTGAATAAGAACGAAATAACTTAATCTTCGAACGGTTACATTTCGAGTCACGTCCCTTGGTGGAGTGAGTGAGTGAGTTAATATTTAACGTCACATCGGCAATAATTCAGCCATATTACGACGACAAAAAGTTATGCACTAAGAATAAACATATGTATACTTATTAAAAAGAAAATGCCAGCGAAGGACAGTATAACGACTAGAATATCACAATTCGATAAAATCTAGTTTGAGTTCAGTGTAAATTGTTAAATCATTTCAAAACATCACAATATAAAATCGGGCTATAGATCGCCAACAACTGAAGGTAGATCGCCATACTAGGGATCACTAAATCAGAGTGAGAGTAACATACTGATACCAAGTTGAGTACTGCACCTTGTCCTTGAAATAAGAACGAGTAAATCCACTGTTCATCCATCCAAGTCGGTGCCTCTTTAGGCAACCAGAAGAACTAATAATTCTTTGTAGAAAACAAATGCTAATGTACCGAGTAGCAATCTTTAAGATCTTAAGATCTGTTTGACGATCTGTTCAGTGAAACTCTCGGGGTAGAATAGATACCAGGAATTAGTAAGGCGAACAAGGTAGGAGAAAAATCAGCTTTGGTTAAAACTGATGACTGCCGGACAAGGTGATAGTTACCGTAACCGAGCCCTGCTAAGACATGCTGCTCTTTAATTTCTTTTTTATGATCCGGTTCCTTTCTTTCTGTAGTATCCAATGTGGGGATTCTCCATGACATGACATGACATGACATGACATGACATGACATGACGGAATGATGCCTTCAAGGAAATGACAAAAGACCTCATGCTCAGGTTTCACTATCCCAGCCCAGATTATGAACCGTCACTGACGAAGAACTTGGCAATTGATTCTGCCATGTGTTACAATTGATGACACAACACTATTTTCCCTCTTACCCGTTTACACTTTATCGTGGTGTAGTGGTTAGAGCGTCCACCCGGAGAGTGGAAGGTCGCGGGTTGGATCCCCGACCGCGTCATACCAAAAGACGTTAAAATATGGTACTTGTTGGTCCCTGTCTGGCGCTCGGCCCTAATGGGTACACCAAGGACTGGTCGGCTCGGAGTCACTATAGTGTGTCTGAGTGGGGTATTCATGCTTCACTGCGGCATGGTATCTCAGTGGGCTAGCACTAGAAAACCAGCTTAAGTCTGGGCTAGTACAAGCAGCCGCACATACACATACACACGCATGCACGTCGTCATATGAGCGAAATATTATCAAGCACGACGTTAAACCCAAGTTCACCTCACCTCACCTCTTTAAGAGAGATCTTCTTAAATGGTTCTGTCTTATCGTATGATGTGTCAGGCGATGATTAATACAGTCATATTTAAATAAAAGGGGATATTTATAGATATTTGATAGCTATTTTAAATATAATCATCCATATTAATATCTCACAGATCGAGCTATTTAATCAATTTACATTTACATCGTCTATACCATGAAGAATGTGAAGTTTCTTTTTCGACTCAGTATATTTATTCTATCTATATTTACAGTTCTCGATATATTATAAAGCATCATCAATGTCACGACGGAACTCTTTTCAGAGGATCCCAGACGTTGCAGTCATCAAATTGAACCTCTTTAAACATATATGTGAAACTTCAAACTCTTTTAATGTTACCAATTTTACCTCGTAACAGGAATGTCGATATCGAAGTCCATTTTAGCCTTAGAAGCTCACATCCACAAGCCATACTTCGACCATGAAGAACACAATCAGCAGATCTGAGAAAGGTGGTATATGGTCACCGCCCTGTCATAACACTGGAACAGCTACGTGTGGTATTTGGATATTCTTAGTGTCTGGTTTGACATGAATATACATCAAATGGAGACAATTATGTCTAATTGCAAAGCTTTCGAAGCAACTACGCACTTGGCATGCTTCAATGTGAAGTTTACAAATCACCTAAGGGGGGAGTGAGACTGTTTGGAGAAGCAGTTGAAGCAATATTGATTTTATTAAAGAAGACGTGAAAAAAGCATTTCCCTGCATATTTGCATCTCTGGATTACTGTGAACGTTCTGTTGTAAAGATCTAAAACAGAAATCACAGGATGAAATGTTCCTCCTGATTCCAAGGGCGGTGGGGTAGCTGAGTGGTTAAAGCGTTGGCTTGTCACGCCGAAGACCCGGGTTCGATTCCCCACATGGGTACAATGTCAGAAGCCCATTTCCTGTGTCCCCCGCCGTGATGTTGCTGGAATATTGCTAAAAGTGGCGTAAAACCAACCTCAGTCAGTCAGTCAGTCCTTCTGATTCCACCTTGTGCCCTCACATACTTTCTAGTTTGGATATATATACGAAGTATCATCGAAACCTTGTTTGCAAAATTGTCATATTACAACATCATTTTAAATGTACACATTTTCCTTACGAACAACTATGAAATATTCAGTAATCAAATAGGTAGAGCACTGCTATTGAAAGCATAAAACTGTACACGCATTTCTGCCAATACATTTAGATACCAAAACAGGAAATAGCAATAAATTTAGAATATATTCACAAGTACGACTGATGTAGCTAAATCTATTGATTTCAAACGCATGTATAGTTTTTTGCAGGGTTCTGTACAGTGAGCATTGTCGAAGTCGTTTCCTGTTTTCTCCGATTACATTTCAACCTTGCTAACTGGAATAAGACCCAACCTTTGCCGACTTGTCTCACAGATGTCTACAAAACACCACATAATTTGACAGGACCGATGTGTCGCGTCTACTTTGGTAAGCTTTTCATGACTTTGCCAGAACGTAATTTCCGGGAATACTCAGAAAGGGCTCTCTGCTATTGCCATTTCCTGATATATTTTGACAGGTTTTGCCTCAGTAGATATTGTTCATGGAAGTGTGGTAAACGGACGTTAGACTGACTGAGTTTAGTTTTAAGCCGCTTTTAGCAATATTCCAGCAATATCACGGCGGAGGACACCAGAAATGGGCTTCCCACATTGTACCCATGTGGGGATTCGAACCCGGGTCTTCGGCGTGACAGCCAACGCTTTAACCACTAGGCTACCCCACCGCCCCAACAGATGTTAGAAAGCTAAAGTGAAGTACCATGGTGTTTGTCTTCAAGGGGAGGTTCATATTATCAGGAATTGGTCAACATCTAGCAGAATAGTCTTCAACCTTTTTTTCAAATGAACGTTCTAAATTGACTTCTTGGTAAGATGCTTGGCTTATTCCATAAAATCGCTTCCATTCAAGTCAAGAAGGATTCATATGTTTAAGTGTCTTTGGCATAATTTTACAATAATAACACGACTTAATTAAATCGCTCCACTCATTCGAGACCCTTAAGATATTGGAGAGGCATAATTAGATTAAGATCATCTTGACTGATTGATTGTTAACGATTACATGTTTTCTTTCATGAATCGACACATGCTCGCGTATGGTATTCACGGATGTATTCCAGTTTGACATGTTATTGATATGTGATAAAACTGGCTGATTCTGAGAACAATTCTGTGTTGCAGTAAATTGTTTACTTGTAACAGTTGACATACACAAATATAAATGTGTTCATGTTCAAAATTCCAACATTAACATGACTCCATTTTGTGCATTCTCTTGCAATATCTAATCGTTATCAAAAGTTAGAAGCATACTACAGTTATGAATAAGAAACCACTTAGTTACGAAGAAATTATATTCCTTATCATTAGTGTATATCTAATTCTTTGTTTAATCTACCCGTGAAGATCCAGGCTAGAATTGATCTTCAGTAACCAATCTTTGTTGTAAGAGGCGACTAACGGGATAGGGTGGTCAGACTCGCTGACTTGGTTGACAAATGTCATCGTATCCCAATTGCGTATATCGATGTTCATGCTGTTGATCCCTGGATTTTCTGGTCCAGATCCGATTATTTACAGACCGCCGCCATATAGCTGGAATATTGCTGAGCGTGGCGTTAAAGCAACCCACCAACCAAATAATTCAAGTAACCCAGCGGTATCGAGATTTAAACCAAGATGAAACCTCAGTTATGAATGGCACCAGATATGTTTGCAGTCGATATGTTTCTTCATCTTCCCAAAACATATATCCTACTTCATACCTACTATCACCGCAGTGCGGCGTAAAACTAAACTCACTCACTTTGCTTAATCATGGCTTAGGAATATAGATCTATTTCGACTACTATAATAGTCTTCTGTCAGATTCGCTGATTTAAGAAATATCTGTTGTGGAAATCCATAGAGTTATTGCAATCGTGCTGCTTGATTAAATATACCTCAGTGACACTTTTGTGTCTTGACATTTTCACGACTGAAACTTAACTGTTCTTGCTCATCACACTGAATAGTGTATTGCGCTCCTTCGTATTCACAGAACACGCTTTCCGCAATTTAGTGGTGCAGGCTTCTTGCGATTTAGCGTCATGATAACTTGTGATACGTACATGCAATCATGCATTCAGAACACAAGATTCCAGGTGCTGCTATTGGCAATATCGCTCATCGGTAGTCAGAGAATTTATTTTACGGTCTGTAAAGGATCCATTGCTTTCGTACAGGTGAGGCAAGAGTACACACTTGTATGTTCCGTGAGCAGTCTGTCGTGATGTCCCTCAGCGTATGCGTCCTCTTATACAACACGGAAAGCAAAAACAAGGAATATTTGATTAATTGAAATTTGATGAGTTCAAAACTCAGTTAGAACGTGTTTATTATTATTATTATTTATTATAGGATATCTATATTGCGCACATATCCACGCACTAGTGCATGCTCAAGGCGCTGGTATTGTTTTCCTCGATCATCGGATGTCAATCTCAACGGGACATCGCATTATCAATCTCAACTCCCTGGGGAGTATACAACTCTTGCAGCCACTAGGCGCACCGAGTTATTGTGGCTTTCTCATCCTAACGATATACGTTCACAATATATAACGATAACTCAGTCTCTGGGATAGGTATCTGTCTATTTTATACGGCATTTACATTCCAGTAGCGTGGTATTCGCATAGCATATTCTCAGCCATACTTCAACTATCAAACAGCAGTGTATAGTGTTGTCTATTGATGGAGAATCAGTACCAGCTTGACTCAGACGACACATAGTTTGGGACATATATTTCCAGCCTATGAAGATGCATGGGAGGTTTATGTTAATTTGAGGCACAAATAGGATAAGGAGAACAACGAGGAGAGTTCTATGGATATACAACTTCTTTAATATAATATGAGCGACGTTTCGGTGTAGCTACTAACACCGTTATCAAGCAAATGATGTACAGTACTAGAAGCAAACTCAAACAAGTTAGGATAAGGAGAGCTTATTTGGAACAGATTTTTGCCATTTGTCATGTAATTAAAAAACAATTGTTATTATTTCTGTCAGTGTCGGAGACGCAATACATTTTTCTGCAACCGGGAATCAATGTAGAACGTTTATCACTACCTGGTACTGTGTTTTGTCAGAGAAATGAGGAGTGAGTGAGTGAGTGAATATGGTTTTACGCCGCTTTTAGCAATATTCCAGCAATATCACGGCGGCGGACACCAGAAATGGGCTTCACACTTTGTACCCATGTGGGGAATCAAACCCGGGTCTTCGGCATGACGAGCGAACGCTTTAACCACTAGGCTACCCCACCGCCCAGAGAAATGAGGAGACAGAGAAACAAAGATATACTGTTTCTGTTTGTTTGAGTGTTGTTCGTTGTCTGTTTGCAGTTAAACATTTTGAAAAGATAAATGCTAATACGTGTATGTGAATATTGTGTTCCCGCGAGATGCTTCCCTATATTCTTTTGTACGAAAATGTGAATTTGGCACAAATATATTAGGGAATTTTAAAAATATCTAAGAAAACATTGCTTCCTGTTCCGAGTTGCTGTCATCTGCTGTCTTGACATGGAACTACTACTGTTGATTTTAGACAATTTATGTAAGGATGCCACTACCGGCTATGCTCGCCCTTTTTTCGCAAACTGATCATCGATTGTCAGTTATCCATCCATATAATTTTCGATTTAACTAGATGTTCGTGAGTTAATTCTGGTTGGTTGCATTCTGTAGTTTACATATGTTTTTATTCATCACGGATGGAGATGAAATCTAATGCTCGGTGTATAGTAGTGGTGGTCCGATTAATTGAAATAATCGAAGATTGGTCGCAATGACTAAACGATCAAGCAATCGATCATGTTTTCTCATTATCGAAAACAACAATTCTGGAACACTTATTTGGTTGGTTTTGTCTGTTACATTTCATAAACACTACAAGCTCGTTCCAAGTCAGGATTGAATTTATCTTAAAGACTCCAGGAAATTTATGTTCCTAGCATACTAGTCATCCTTTAAAGATGTTAAATTTGCACATGCATTTTGTGGAATCTGCAAAAAGACTCATAAGAACTACATGTTTCTCTTTGTTTTTCGTGCAGTAACAAACATAACCAGAAAAATTTGATAAATGATGCTGACCAATTATTTTCGATGATTGATTGGTTGTAATGATCAATTATGAGATTTTATCCAATTCCCAACACTAGTGTATAGTTAGGTCCTTAAGAATGAGCATTTTGATGATCAAGGGTAAAGCATTATTGGACCTTCTTGCGTGGGTCCTTGTAGCTCATACACCGTTACATTGAAGTCTGGTACCGTTCAAATTATGTAATTCAGCAATAAATTGTAGATACAAATAAGTGATTTAAGAAAGAAGCAGAAAGGGTTACAATTCTCTGAGAAGAACTGTGTGAAAATTATATGACATGAGTTTACCAAGATACAATCAAATTAAACCAAACTGATATATCGATATGTGGGAATAGCATTCAGATAAGAATTTGAGTACTCAATGTCGTCCTTGATTACCAGGATAGAAGAACGACCAAATGCACTATATATCCACGGTGAACCCCTTTATGTCGCTGCCATTTCCGGTTGTGATGTTATTCTCCATAGACAACATACAAGACAATCTGATACTACTCCCCAGAAAATCAATGCTGTAGCATCGAGCAGCTATCTCCAAGATGTTAAGGTCCAATTCCTTCCGATCTGGTCAGTGAAGCTTTCAGGATAGATACCAGGAATTAGCAGTAAGGCGAACAAAGTAGAGGAAGATGAGCGTTGGGGATATAATGGTGTTGGACAATGATGAGGTGATAGTTACCGGAATGGAAGCCTACTAAGACATGAAGCTGTTTACTTTCTCATTTTGTGAGCCCGTCCACTGTATCTATCGTATCGTCTTGGGTTTGTTGAGATAAAGAACGAGGCTTCAAAAAGATAATCTTATGGCACACTGCATTTGACAAATGGGTTTGTCGAAAATATATTGGGGAACCTTTATTCAATTATATTTTCAGGTAAAGGCAATAAGTATGGAATATTAAAGGCTCAAATTGGCATTTGGTTTGTGGTTAAGGTATAATTCTGACTGGCAATGTGACAGCAACATCAGTGACTGCATGGGAATATGATGGCGACACTTACGACAGTATGAGAACTATAAGAGAAACAGATGCATCAGATGCCAATTTGCTGATGTGACAAGAAAACATGTAAGAAGAATGTTTTTACTGACTCTGTTTTTGACTTGTTCATATTATTGGGAAAATATTATTTCTACAAATGCAAGCTCAATTCTGTTTTACCAAATATTGCTCAGTTCAGAGTGAGTTGAAAAATGTATTTTCTTTACAAAAGCTGTAACCCCGAATTTTATTCGAAATGGCTCTTATATCATGGCTTATTCAAAGACGACTGAATTAATTATATTATTAATATGTCTGATAATTAAAAATAATCTTGTACTTGTGTGAATGGTGAGTGAATGGATTGTCTTGTTTCGTAAAAATTTCCACCTGTATCCCATTAAATTACTGTATATCTTCAGATTGAGCTGTCCCCTGGCTGCTTAGTTTTGACTGTAACAGGGATTCAGAAATAAAATTTAAATTTCATAGATTTCATAAATTTCATAAGTCATAGACGCTGACTTGCGTCTGTACCATGGATGTTGCTTCAAAGTATCTCCTTCAGATAGCGGATGTTTTGAGCGCTGATCGCATCTGTACAAGTGTATTCCTTTCTTTCCTATGAAACGAGACACATTATAGAAGCAAGTGAGACCTAAGAAATGTTCTGTAAATGATTGAAATCGCAATCTAACCTTCGTAAATCATGAACGCATGATCGATGAATGAATACTACTTCAGCAACCGGTTTTAAAAACGATGAAATACCAAATTCCCTTCCAAAGATTAACCAACCTGAACTAAATATAGAAGATACATGTGCAAATTCCTCATCTGTTTCATATTTAGATCTAAGCAAAAAGATTTAGAGTGACAAGAACAAGTCGAAACATGACTGCATTAAAAGATGTCGTCTCCTTTCAGAAGTCACCTTCCCTTCTTGTCCAGAAACATTCGATCAGATCCACTTTGAGTTGTGGACTTTTAGGTCAATCTAATACACACAGACAGACAGACATTTTTTTTTCACTTTGGATTTAACATGTAGAGAACAACTTACACTGAGTCAATCGTTGACATGACATGCTTTCAGTACCAATGGTCTACCTGGCCTTATTAGAGAATCCTAAAAATAAGACAGACAGACAGACAGATTTATTTGTATATGTGGCCCTGAGGCCAATATTACATGTGTTCAATGCGCAGCCTGTAAATACGTGAGTTATAGGAACATCAATAAATCCATAAACACCCATTCACAATTTACATTTTTTATCTCAACATAAGTATGTGGTACAACACAAGGGCTACCTTAAACAACAAGTCAATATTTTCTGTGCAAATTAGCATATAGAATTTTTGTCTCGACGGTTGGTTATAGAAAAATTAAGGCAAATATGTTTCTCTTATTTCTAAATATTTCGGGCATATAAGTAATACATGGTACTCATCTTCTTGCGATAAATTGCAGAATGGACATTGGATATCTATTGCATTTGAAGTTTTGGCAAATCACGCCGCTTGGACTTTGAAGTTGTAAGCGTTACATCTAAATTTAGTAAGCGTACGCTTAAGTTGTGGTGATTCAATCTTTGAAAGGTAAATTTCTGTATTAATACAATATTTATATTCTGAATAAAACTTGACACAGGTTGATGACGTTATTTCATTATACCAGTCCTGTTGATTAATGTCCTTGCATCTCTGCTTGAATACTTCGATGAAATATTGTGTATTACTTACATATTTTGAGCGAGCCATACATTTCCAAAGCCATGACTAAAAAGAATAGTTCTAACGAAGGAAACCCAATTAGTATCTCCGGTATCTCAATCTAATACCCCTTTCCACGAAGATTTCAAAGAATTTCACGGGTCCTGATCACAGAATCTTTCATATTCGTGAGTGAAAGAGGCTACCAGGCCTTAGCAAAGCTTTTAAATGTTTTTATGGTAGACATAGTAGGAATTTCAAGCTTTGATTAGTGTCACTTTTCTGCTGGCCAACAGACACTACCCTTGAACCGTGTTTAACTTCATCACTGCATGTATCGAAATGTTACGATCATGTAACAGTTTGCTGGAAGCAGAAACCAGGCATTGACAAACAATGCTTTTTTCTTATTTCCTCAGTGAAGACAGTTGTGAGGATATGATGGGTACTATAGAGGACAATATTAAAAGTTTCACAGTTTCACTGTCACCGACTTGAGGACAAAGAGAGGAAGACGATATTTCATTTTCTTTTTGCACTTAAATATACTTAAGCAATTAGTAAGGCATAAAAAAGGGGAGGTAGAATTTGAGTCAATACGTGCCCCAATATGCCAATAATTTAGGGTGTGGGGTAGAGCTTTGGAAGTACTGCCTTCATTGTGTGTTTCTAACCGTCCGTCGAATCAGGATGAATCGTTCAAAGTCATTGAGAAAAACCATTGTTGTCATCAAACGCAGCCTACTTAAACACACAGCTGAACCTTGAAACTCTTTTAATGCTGGCAATTATAGCTCGTAACAGGAATGTCAATATCGAATTCCAGTTTTAGCTTTAAATGTTGACATTAACAAGCCCTTCCTTCGTCCTTGGAGAGTACAAAAATAATTGTCACAGGATTTGTCAGGGGATCTAAGGAAGGTGGTACATGGAGGACAATCCCGTCACAAAACTGGAACTCTGTGTTATCTTAGATGCACGGCTACGTGCGACGTTAAGATACTCTTAGTGTCTGGTGTGACACATCGACTGGAGATATGGGTGCCTAACTGCATCTCTTCTAAAGCAACTACACTGTGGCATGTCTCAACGAGGGGGCAAGAATAACGTGAGAAAAAAAAACATGTTCCTGTCTATTATCCTGTACACATTTGATCGTTAATATCCAGGAACAAGAAATCAGAGGATTAAATTATCTTTCAGATATATCCACAATATGGCGTTCTTCCTTTAAATGTCAGCAGTCACTGTCGCCATACTAAAGATGTTTTGAAATGAAATAGGCTTCAAATATTAGAATGCTTTTGTAAACCACAAGAAGACATTGTCTGGTAATTTCCACTGCAGTTTTCGCCAAAGAGTTGTTGGTCTTATTTGAACTTCTTGTTTTTATTGGATGTCATAATTTTATTGGCCACCTATCTGTAGAATCAGTTCAAGGTGATTTATTTGTAGTAAAATAAGTTTATGGTATGCCTTGAGCTTCGTGAATTTATATAGAGATATGACACACGTAATATTTAGAAGATGTGCATTTGCATGACACATCGATAATATGGAGAAGAGTGTATTTGCATGATTCATCGATCCAGTGGATAATGCAACTGCCTTTTTTCAAGAAACACCCTTGGTACATAAAAACCTTTTAAGGTTAAAAGGTAACTATATATACTCATCAAAAACAGACCGCCTCCGTGGTCCTACCTCCAGCCCGTGATGTTTATTGCATTCAATCTAATAGCACAGCTACATACGATTTATCTACTTATCAAGCTCTTCTGGACTTCCACGGTGCCCTGACCGCCTTTATACATGATGTTTTCCAGACATTGATAGCTTCTATTTCATAATAAACATCTATACATTGTCCAAGATTCCATACATACACATATACTGCCTCCGTGGTGTAGTGGTTAGAGCATCCGTCCGGAGAGCGGACGGTCGCGGGTTCGATCCCCGACCGCGTCATACCAAAAGACGTTAAAATATGGTACTTGTTGGTCCCTGCCTGGCGCTCGGCATTAATGGGTACAACAAGGACTGGTCGGCTCGGAGTCAGTATAATGTGTCTGAGTGGGGTATTCATGCTTCACTGCGGCATGGTATCTCAGTGAGCTAGCACTATAAAACCAGCTTCAGTCTGGGCTAGTTCAAGCAGCTGCACATACACAAATACACACGCATGCACGTCGTCCTATGAGCGAAATATTCTCAAGCACGACGTTAAACCCAATTTCACCTCACCTCACCTCACCTCATAAATAACAAGAATACCAGATACCAATGAAACGGAAATAGACCGACTCTGGCCTTAACAGAAAATATATTAGATGTACAACACAATGAATGTATAGAACACAAGTGTGACATTGTCGTTCTATTGTTTGAGGTTTTTGTCTTTAAAACCATATCCAATGTTTTCCGTATAATCTACAAAAGCACAAAATATAGAAGGCGAACATGTTAAAAAGAATATCAACAATTAAGATTGTCTACACAGAAACGCCATCAATAGAATGCATCAATGCTACATCTGATCAGTGTGCTAGGACTATAAAACCATTTAAGTGAAGTGTTTGGTTGGTTCAGCCGATTACATAGAACCATCTCGCCATATGAGCGAAATATTCTTTTGCGACCTTTGCTTTACTTTTTTCCCTTGTTTGGTTTTGGATTGCATTGTAAAAGAAGAGGGAAGGTGACAAAATAATTGCAAGAAAAACAAGTTCTTTATGTGTCGCGGGTTCAGGTCTTGAGATGTCCCAAGAACAATAATTGATGAGACGGGGCACGTCGCTTACGATATGAACCAGTTTATTGCCTGTGAAATACGAAGATTACAACATGAGAAAGATGTGTACGTCCGACATGGTCGGATGGTGACATGAACGTGTCGTATATGAATACATCGGCAATAAACAATACAATTACAGATATAAGATTGGTATATAATAGTTATGCTATAATTGTATAATTGATAAAATATATATAAGCGTTTCGTCCGGGATATTTACAATTGATGTGACGTCACGCATTAGCGATCAGTCAGAATTATATAAAATTGATGATTTGGTATACTGTCGATATAAAATCATAATGATTGATCATTCACAACACTGTCTTACATGCAATGCTAGTGCTTTAAGTTAGTAAGTGATCCACGCGAGAGAAAGTTTACATTACGCGGTCGCGATTACTTACTAACTTAAGATATATGTTATTACATTTGAGTATATGCTTATGAATAATAATATATCGAGTCATTGCTAATGACTTCAGTTGCAGCGTACGAACGATACAACGCCACCAGCAGCACTGATGACCGTCCACGTAGTGGTCAACCCCGTGTGTAACAGTGACCTACCATTCGGCGACGTCTCCAAGCCATACTAGCAATGATATATTTCTTTTGCCTTTCAGTATATAAAATTATATACATCTAGAAAGAATATATGTAGAGAGGGTGCTTACCTGAGAAATACGAACATTACAACATGAGAAAGATGTGTACGTCCGACATGGTCGGATGGTGACATGAAAGTATCACACGTCACAGGCATGAAAAGCACGTGATTTGGGAGAAGCAGCCTTCTGGTGAAATAAAAGGGAAATAGAAGGCTGTCGGTGACATATGTAAGAAAGTATCCACCGTGTGTGATGGTGGCTTACAATTAAACTGAGTTTGATCTATGCAAGGTTAGGGCTACTAATGCCTACAGGGACAAATAGCTACAGGGAATAATAGCTACTAAGTTTGTTGTGACAGCGATACACTTACCTGCACACAAGTGGACTGTTCCAGTGTGTGTTCACTGATGCCTACAATGGAATTAGGGGCGTAGAGAGCAAAGAGCAATTAGCAGAGGCTGTGCTCCATCTCACACGATTAGATTGAAGGATGGAAAACATATTGAGGGATAAGACACAGTGAGAAGAAATGTTTAATTTATTGTAATTTGTAACCACTCGCATGTAAAATTGTTAATTTAAGACTGGCGTTATTCCCTTTAGTAGATATAATGGGATATAATGACATGTGTCAACGAAGTCACTGAGCCTGATCATGTTCTGGGTTTGGGGGCTTTTTTAAAAAAAGGAACTTTTTGACGTCGTGAAACTTACCCTACGATAGCTAGGAAGACATGAAACTAAACCACAACCGATCAAGCAAACAACACACGTTTGCCCCACAGTGTTTCTATTGTTATGTGTCTGGATCAAATCAAGCGTTTCATTCATTTTCCCTGTCTTTGTACAGCAAAGTATCCCCTTTACCACAGGATAACCACCTTGCCCTATGTCTGGGGCCTTCTTTGGTCTGGGACCCATGCGTGCTGAGAAGTAATTTCCGGAAATATTTAGAAGGCGGCTCTGGGCTATTCCTGTTTTTCTGATTTATTTTGACAGCGCTGGCTCAAATAGACCTTGTTCATGGAAGTGTGGCAGAAACGAGCATTAGACATCAGAATGGTGCCAAACCAGTCTTGGAAGCATCAGAACAAATTGCCTGGCATTCACAAAGGTGTTTTTTCTCCATAGATAGGGTTAATAATGTGAGGACAACCTTATCAAATAGTTGAATAGTCTCGTCGCTATTGGATGTCGTGATTCACCTTGGTATATGGAAGCGCTCCTGGGTCAACAGAAGTGCGTGTTGATGTGATTGTTGGTGAAACGTGATTTCACGAATTGCATGACCAGCCAAGACAGTCAATAAAGCGGGATGAGGAATAGTCCTGCCCTACAATGATGTCGGGAGATATTGGCACTGAATGCATGATGTTATTATTAATGTATCCGTGATAATATCAGTCAGTTTCAAACCCTAGAACATGCTGCATATTGATCAATATCTAAGATCAGAAAATACATACATTCTTTTAGTATTAATCACACAGAGGTTATATTGACAATATCGTTAGGACACTCCACGGATATCGATTTTATTTGTTCTCAGGCTGTCCCTGATAATGGCTTGCCTCTCAAGAGTGAATTCGTCAACATTCAGTGGTACATAATGGTCAAATAATGCTGCTGTAGTTCTGATTGGTATTTTTTTGGTTTTTGTGTCCATTAATGTTTATTATTTATTCACCACATTTTAGAATATGAAAACAGTTGGGTGAATTTTAAAAAACGTTTTATTGTGTTCTTTTCTAGACTTTTACAATTCCATTCATATATCTGATGCTCGCATTTACCACACTTCCAAAAACAATATCTGTCGTCGCCAGTAATATCACAATAAAACAGCAGACAGGATAGCCCCAGGCCCATTGGAATATTCCCGGAAATTACATCTCAGCAGAGTTGCGAATTATAGACAAAAGAAGGTCCACGACAATGGGCAAACATCATAAAAACGACTACAAAGAATGAAAACTTGGTCACCTTCCAAAGTATTTCCTTGCACGAATGAATATGCTTGAACTTTCCTTGCACCCTCCGAAGAAAGCTGTGCATAGTCATATAGTCATTCTTGCACTCTCACTTGTCTACCATAAAGCTTTTGGAAACTTTGCATCATAGTTTACCTTATTACGCACGCTGGAACTATCCATAAATGCCTACCATATTAAGTTATATGGCGTTCATGATGATCAAAAAAACCTTGGTGGTCGAGCCGCTGAAACTGCAGTATGTCGATATGGTTGTATATCCTCCACTATACCAGTCTGATATAACACATAGCAGTTGTGTCTGGTCCATGTTTTAAACGTTATGACCATATATGGTGGCCAGTGCCTACTTTGCCATGCGTTGATGCCGCTTAAAGACAGCAGGTTCCAAGATAGCATACGTCTACACACCCATCTTATCTCTACTGGTCTTATAGTCAAAGGCAGTCACTGACCACACTTAATTCGCACTTGATGGCGATTTACTTTTTTTATTTATTGGGTCAACAAGATTAAAAAAAAGATTCCGAAAGAGCCCCTACGCTGCAGTTTTCCATGTTATCTAAGTGTGATGGATGACTTTATTTCCTGCATGAATCAGGGCAACGAACGGTGTGGATTTCATGCCATTACGTCTAAAAACATCAAATGGAGCACATCTGGTGTTTTTCTTTATAAGAGTTTGCTTTCCTTAATGCACGGGCAAGGTTCTAGGATACACTAAGTTAGGCCCAAGAATATTCTTTGTAACAATGCAAGGATGTTCTTCAAGGATGTGGTAGGGATATTTTTGTGTGCTACAATAATACGTTTCGGACCGATATTGCTCAAAGTGAATTGTTTTTCGTTCCCGTACGAAACTTGACAATAATTTATAACACATGTTTGATTCTGTCAGAATCGAAAAGGTGGGTACTGCTTTACAGATATTTCTTTTGATTGTTGAAAGGGTTTCGTCGCTTCTGATGTATAGCTCTGAAACAACATTTCCGTCAAAACCTCTGGCAGATATTATTACATTAAAATGTTTACAGCTGAATTAGGTACATAAAATACAAGCAGGCCCTTTGATCGTTCTGAAGATTCATTCATCAATGTTTATTCAATCATAGAGATAAAGACTGTCTTTGCATTGATCATCTCACTCAAATGAGCCAATTAAAGCCTATTTTTCTTAAATGAAAATGGCCTATTACAACAATGAAGCATTAAAACACAGCCCTAATTAATTTTCCTTTGTTCGTTTCTTTTCAGGCAGCACATTGTTTTGCAGCTAATGTCCACCTTCAAAGTCAGCACACTGAGGGTTTTCTGTGAGACTTCGTATCGTGTTGAGAACAACAGAAGAATTTCACTAAAACACTGGATGAATATCAGATTGCAAGTTTTCACCAAAGCTTCTTTAAACTACCGATGCATAATAATCCTTTGTACCTGTTAGTTAGTCGCTGTTCAAGCCTATCATGCAAACACATGACTACCCATCCTCGAGGGGTAAAGGGAATTATTGGCTTCCTTCAAACATCAATTCCGATACATCATCCACTAAATGATCAGGACAGCTTTGGCATACTTTTTCCATATCTCATTATGTCTCTCAAGCGTCGGCAAGATGCAAAGGATCCAAGCTGGTGTTCTTAAAACAAAATCTTTATAGATTGATTGATTGATTGATTGACTGATTGATTGATTTCCACTTCGTGTTATACATGTTTTATACATGATGCTTTCCAGACATTGATAGCTTCTATTTCATAATAAACATCTATACAGTGTCCAACATGCCATACATACACATATACTGCCTCCGTGGTGTAGTGGTTAGAGCATCCGCCCGGAGAGCGGAAGGTCGCGGGTTCGATATCCCTGACCGCGTCATACCAAAAGACGTTAAAATATGGTACTTGTTGGTCCCTGCCTGGCGCTCGGCATTAATGGGTACAGCAAGGACTGGTCGGCTCGGAGTCAGTATAATGTGTCCGAGTTGGGTATTCATGCTTCACTGCGACATGGTATCTCAGTGGGATAGCTAGCACTATAAAACCAGCTGAAGTCTGGGCTAGTGCAAACAGCCGCACATACACATACACTCGCATGCACGTCGTCATATAAGAGAAATATTCTCAAGCACGACGTTAAAGCCAATTTCACCTCACCTCAACTTGCATACACATATACATACATACACACACGCACACACACACGCACACACATATATATATGTATATATATATATATATATGTACAACATTTTCTATACATTGTCGAAAGTATAAACTTCAATTTCCACTACATATTATCACACCTTATCCATACAATGTTTTCTATATAATTGTCAAAAGCACAAACATCAACTTCCACTACATGTTAAACATGTTATATTTTCAACATTATCCCACATTGTCAAAAAATATAAGCATCAATTTCCACTTCATGCTAAACATGTTGTATATACAACATTCTCCATAAATTGTCGAGAGGATAAATATCAATATCATTGATACAGGTATATGCGCCATAAATAGAAGTAATATACATCATTGTATTAATTGGAGCTTAATAAATATCCACAGATATTACCCAGATTGTATAACATGTAGAAATGAAAAGTAATGTTGACAAAGATGCCATGATTACATATGGCATTACTTAATAAATATCAGATGATGTTATAACCAATTGTATTGCATTTATCAATGAATACTAATATTGACCTATATGACATGATTTACATATTCAATTCTCTTGACTTGATAGATTCAGAAGATATTATACTATTGTATGACATGGAATACTTTAGGGATTTTGGTGGGGGTGAATCAGAATACAGCACATCATAAATATAAGTTAAAAATATTAGGTTCTCTTAATAATATTATGGAATGATTACCAGAATGCATAAAAATGTCAGTGTTCAAAAGGGCACTATATTTTGTTGCTTCATAGTATCTGCTTATCTCCCTTTGTACGTGCTTGAAATTTGGAATTGCTTCTTTTACCTTTTGGGAATATATGACTTGTTTAATTAAAACAAAATCTGATATTAACTGACCATATCGTCTTTCGCATTATTATTCTATTTATAAAATATATTATAATTGATCATTACGTATTCACAGCATCATTCAGCAGCATTACTATCACACAGGCATGTTATCTGGGAGTCCCAACCTGTGAAAGACATCAGGTATTTAATTTGAAAATAACAGCATTCAAGAAAGCTATTGAAATATATCCCTTTGGCAAGGATCTTATTTTGCAAATAAAAACAATATCCAAGATGCGTGTCTGATCTTCTAAATGAAGCCCACGTGAGGTATAGTTAAATCAGAAGGAAAGTTCATGAGTCATGACAGAAAAACCTTCCGTTGATCCTCTGATGTCAGATACCATATGTGTGTGACTCTTGAGGTCAGGAATTTTCCTTGTATAACATAATTCAAATGTTTATGTCAAGTTTGATTGAATCGTTTTTGATGTTTGTCATGACTCTGAAATGCCAATATGTCGTTTGGGGTTTCCTTGGCACAGAGAATCCTCATAAATGACAATGACCCTTCGACCTTAAACCACAGGACAAACATGTCAGATGTGACAAGTAAATTAGAAGATCATGTCTGTGTCTAGTTAGGATGTTCAGCCTGTGAATACACAAGGAGGGGGATCTTGTAATTGCACTAAAGGACGCTCGTCAGCATATACCTGTGTGGTAACGACTATCATCAAATCGATGGTTTCATAGCAATACCTTAAAAACATAATGCCCTATTACAAACGATATTCGCAAAGACATCCTTGTTTATGATTATAAGATAAGATAACTATTCAGTACATATGATTATATATTAAGAGCCGGTGATATAAAAACAAAATATAAATTTAGCTATTGATTATCGAGAATTCAGTATGCGATGTTTCCATTCATTTACTTCAAACATCGATGAAGGTGTCGTTGATGTTTTGAGGTCATTTCAAAAACAAATGTATGAGTTGTTTTATTTTGGCAAAATGTTGAAAGCATAATTTATGGGATATTGTATATTTATCACAAGCATTCGATGTATATATTTGCAATGTTGATTGAAATAAATATGTTGCGTTATCATTGAGCATAATTGAAGATAAGATAAAGTTACAAAGAAGATCTGACCCAATTTGACTGCTTTTAGCTGGTAAAGATCGCATGTAAACATACGTACTGACTTATTTACGGATATACATAATGTACTAAATTGATGTCCCATATCCTTCAGCCTTGGAAGTAATAATTCTTGTAATGACGATTAACCGCCCATATCCTTCAGCCTTGGAAGTAATAATTCTTGTAATGACGATTAACCGTCTCTCCTCAAGGAGACATGGCAATGGGCACCTGTTCCAGATTGCACACATGTTCGTATAAATCAGAATCAACCTGAACTGAATGAGAATAAACTAATAATATGAGATTATTTAGATAACATGCAAAACACCGAGCAGTTAAAAGTGACTATTAATGTGGCTATTCATACACTGTGCTCATTCTGTTCATTTTGCTCTCAACATCACATCGTTTAATCCCCTTTGCTGACAGATGGTGAGGGACAAAAGAAAACACGGAACTGATGCTCAGTAAAGTAGCGAGAATAAAGCTGAGTTTGCGGGAAATAAACAGGGAGGGCCACATAAACATAAATACATGTCTTTGAAACATCAGGGAAACATCTATGGTGAGATGGATTACTATTGTGCCAGTATGTCATAATTGCATAATTATGTGTTAGAGTGCCATTAAATAGGAATTCTCCTTCATATTTCTGTATAAAAGGCACTTAAAAGACGAGTAGTGCCTTTGGTGGTATTGAAAGTTCATTTATCAATGACTATCTTGATGTATTAATCATCTCATTGAAGATAAAGGTTACTGTTTTGTGAAAATACTGGTTGAAACAGATCTAATGGAAAATGGAAGCATTAAAACATAGTTGTAATTAACTTGCTTTTACTTGTTTCTATTCAGTTACCTCCTCGTTCTGCAACTGATTTCCACTTTCAAAGCCAGCACACTCAGTATTTGTCTTTGAAGGTTTCTGTCATGTTGAGGACAACATAATTATTTCAATAAACTATTTGCAATGATATTACATTTAGACATTTTTTACCAAAGGTACCTCTAATCTTCAGATGGGTAAGTTACCTTGAACCCGTCCATTGGGTGCTAACATTTCGGGCCCACTCATAACAAGTCATTAGAATGAATTTGTTAGGCCTGTTTGTTTTTTAAAGAAAATCTGATTCATGTAACTCAACCATTAATTCAACATAAGAAATTTCATTCCCTTAATCTGATCAGTATGAAATAATACTAATAACTAATTTTTTTTTTAATTTTTTCAGCATTACTCAAATATAGCAATGTCATATGTATTACTATGCTGACACATATTCGTTTAATTCTAACAATCTCTATGCATGGCTAGTATTATTTTTGTCTTTATAAATGTACCATTCATTGCATGAAGGATGTTCATATTTGAAGCATTTTCGAAAGATTGTTTAGAAGGTAGCCTAATCGAAGAATAAGAATGCTAAATGATGTTAATTGTGTGTTGGATTGCAACACATATCAGGTTGAATGAAACTCGGAAGGAAGACGCGTACACTGGTTGCAAAAGGTCCTCAACATGATTTTTAGTCTGCTTAAGATTTTATAAACACAGGCTGGTGAAGCAATGGATCGACCGTGCACAGGAAGCACTCTGTATGCTGCGGGGGCATTTAACTTTTGTCAAATTGTTTCAACATAGAATTTTAAAATGAGGTTATTGCTAGAGAGTTAATTTCATTTGACGGTTTTTGTATGATGCCCATTAAGTTTCATCAACTTTCAGAGATGTTGCTCGCTACATGATCTCTTTATTTGCTTTTAATATCAGGTGCATCACAATAGAATCTCCACGGACCAACTGAGATCATGTCTACATTCTTAGAACAAACACAAGAATTGTATTTCCTGTGATTGTGTCATCTCTGTAACGTCTATGACCCACCCTCTCAAGCAAAGTAATGAATATATTATGACATACTTCACAACCTACTTTAACACCTGATGAAGTCGCTCAATAGTCGTGCGATATGAACATGAAATGAAGGACCGTCTCTACACACGTGTGGGAAATTGCCTTGTGACAGCAGAGTTAATTCTTTCGCCACACGAAACATCAACGAGTTTTTAAGAAGCATGCGTTTCTAATGGGAATGTTGAAACCATGCCTTGTGGATATAAAACAAGCTTCAATGTGATGGGCATGTTGGCATAGGTAATGGGAATGTCGACACGACATCAAGCCCGTAACATTCGAGATCATGGGTGCATTCTGCGTTGATATAGTGACTGCCAGAACATCGGTAATCAATCGGTAGCTCGGCTAGTTATATTTTCTTGAGTCGCGATTTTTATAGTACACAAATCAGCTTCTCTCTACCTCATCTAATTTTCTGAAGTGCCAAAAAGCAATGGGCGTCAAATATACATCTGTAAACTAAATGAAGTTTAATGTTTGCATTGATTACCTCATGTTGAACTTCAATATCAACAATAAGTCCCTAAAATGTACAATAATCGAATCCGCTAAAGCCCACAGAGTGGTTTCCGCGCATGGGCAATTAATGGCTTTACCGGCAAGTGTTTATACAATCATGAACTTTTTGAAATTCCCTTTCAAGGACCAATTTGCAATCAATGCTCCTTTTCCCAATCCGCACACAGTGGGTTTGATGTAAAGTTTTGTCCAGCTCTTTCCAGTAGACACATAATTGTAATCAATTATAACATGGTTAGGTTACCTCCTCCAAATACTCTGGGCGAAAATGATAAATATATGTAACCCTGATATAATGAAGCTTAGATTTTCAAATAACAATACAAGTCATTCAATAATGGCATACGTCTAATCTTTGTCAGTATATTAGATTCACGCTGCGAATCAATACAAAAAATAAATTAAAAGAATAATTGTGAAGGGTGATACTGGCAAGATTAAAAACAAACGAATCATGATTGCAATCATTACACAAAACTGTATTGTACAAAATGTAGTTCTCATGATAAGAAGACGGAAGGGAAATAGGTTATAGCACATGATTGGCAGAGTTATTGGGTTGTAAGATGTGTTAAGAAGTCCTAACACATTACGGATGTGCTGCCTTGAGAGATACCAGAAATATTGGATATCTCCTCACTAACAGGGTCAAAGATAGTTTACCAATGAGCAAATCAGAAATTCTTTGATGAAAAGTGTTCTCATGTAATATTCATGGAGAAGTTATATTGAAATACTTGCTGGCCACAAAGAAAGTACTCAGCATGGAGTCTGTGACAGCGTGGAGTCTTTGAACGCACATATGAGATGCAAACTATGTTTAGCCTCAAATGAAACAAGCAAAGTGATGCCATTAATCATGATTGTAATCATTATAGTTTTAATGATAAGAAGGGAAATAGGTTATAGTGAATCAGTGGCGGAGTTATTAGATGTAAGATATGTTAGTAAAGATATTACGGACGTGCTGCCGTGCAAGAGTCCAAAAATGTTGGATAACTCCTCCCTAACAGGATCAAAGGTAGTTTACCAATCAGCAAATCAGAAATTCTTTGGTGAAAAGTGTTCTCATGTAATATTCATGTAGAAGTTATATTGAAATACTTGCTGGCTGCAAAGAAAGTACTCAGCGTGGAGTCTTTGAACGCAGACATGAGATGCGGAACTATGATTAACCTCAAATCGAACAAGCAAAATGAAGCTAATTTTACCCTTGTTTTTATGATCCAATGTTTCATATTCCTGTTTCATCCACTATTTTGCACAAATCTGACCTTTACTTTCATTCGCTTGCTTAAATGAAACTATTAACCTATAACACTTCATAAACATTGAATGAATGATCAAACCCACTCCTTGTCTTTGATGGTACTTTCGTTAAGTCGAAAACGTTTCTTGGTATAGAACGTATTTTGATAATGTTTTCATTGAAGTAATGTCTTCTTCTATATCACAGCTATGTCTGTCTATATCTTTATGTATGATGTAATTAAAATGATATTTTAAAGAAAGTAGGATATTTAAAAGCATCATGAACGAATTGACTACTGTCAATGAAGAAGCGATGTTTGAAGAAGAGTAACGGAATCTATTGCACGTACAAATTGGCCAGGAAATCATTATCAGTCCTGTAAACTCGAAAATATGTATGGGTATGAAAACTGTATTCTTGCTCCCTCCGATGACGTATCCTTAAAACCTTCCCACCATCGACCAATATGCAACTCTAGTGTGTCAGTTTAATGATATAGCTGCCTTCGTAGGGTTTGAGAGGACTATAATGTGACATTTAATATCTAATGCTGGAATTTGCAACACTTCCATGAACAATATCTATTTGGGTCAGCGCTGTCAAAATACATCAGCAGGTGGAATATCAGAGTGTGCAATGTTACAAGAGGGAGTATATGATATCAAAGAGCAGGGAACCAAAAGTAAAATGCTTTATGATGTATTTGGATTTCATGCCTCCGATATTTAGGCTATTGAACGTAGTGTGTCAGTTTAATGATATAGCTGCCTCTGAGGATTCATATGTGCATGTAAAACCGTTGTCAAAGTTGGAATTGGTGTTCAGGCAGGGAACCAAAAAGTTGAATGATTTCATGTCTATAGTTCATATTTATTCATAAATCTATAGTTCATATTTATTCATAAATCGATAGTTTTAGGCTACTGAACGTGTCCGTCCTTAATTCATATTTGAATGTAAAACTGTTGTCAAAATGTAAGCGGCATTTCTGAAACCATTGATGATGGGTCACATGGTGGTCACCGTGATACTGCAAGGAGTTATGTCTGACTGGACGCATTGTATTCGCACCCAGAAAGTAGATGTTGCAGTATTTATGAATCCGACTTCGTCTGTGATAATATATTAGTGCAATTTGCGGCACTAACTGTGCCACGATAACCTGAAATGTTTGGCGTGTAATAGCAACGAGACTTGAGATAACAGATGCACACTGTGACAAGCCAAATAGATAAATCTCTTCTGGTACATTAGAAATCGAAACTTGCCGTCTGTAGAGGAAGTACCAAGTCGTGATAAACGTCTGGTATCAATTCCTTGCCCTGTACAAATAGAAAACTGGGACGTTTCACATCACTCAGGGAATCAAATAGTAATAACAACATTGTATTACAATTACACTGATCGCGAAAAGAGTAAACAAAAAATACGTCTTCATTTACCTATTTGTCTTGTCATTAAGTACAAGCCTCAGAGGAATCTTCATTGATTTGAAACACCCGCTATGCATGGTCTTCAAGAAGCCAGTATTTGTCTCTTATAAGTGTAGCAACGCATGGTGGAAGATAAAGAGTGTAATTTTGATCAAATCGTTAACCTCAGTGCCAAAGTACATATAAGCACAACGCCTACATTTGCCTTAAACCAGCATTGCTTCATCATCCTGGACTAAGTCTAGATCAATAATAAACGATGCACACTGTTGTTAGAGATAATATGTCCTTTTAAGTCAACCAAAGCATTGTGGAAGACAAATCGTACAATCTGGAATAAAAGCGTTAACCTCAGTGATAAAGTACATGAAAAACGCCTAATACATTTCCTCTTAACCCTATCTTGATTCATTATCCCAACTAACTCAACATTAATGATAAACGATGTCCACTGTTATTAAAAGTTTTAACAATGTATTGAGGGGTGTGTCTCCTGTGAATACATGTTCCTTGATTGTACTTGTTATGGAGATAAACTAAATGCCTACTATAATTTCTTTATATATACTACCCGGCTAAAACAAAGATAATATTTGTAAACTGGATGTGACAAAAGTAATTACCAACGTTTTGAAAGCGTTACTATGGCTAATGTCAGTCTCCAAAACAAACAAACCTTGAGTAAAAAGAAACTAACTAAACTAAATAACCATTGCCCGGTCAGTAAACATTAACGTAGAAAAGTTGTATTCGTGTATTATGTATCTATATAATTGTTGTAATCTCACGATGTTATATTTATATATATATATATATACATGCGTGTATGTATGTGCATATGTATGTATATGTATATATGCATGTGTATATGTGTATATGTGTGTGCGTGTGTGTATATGTATGCAATACTGTCTTTTATGTCATATATAACCTTGCAAAACATCACTGAAGCTATATAAATATGTTTGGATGTTGTCCTCTTTGCCATATGTATTTTATGTGAGAATTGAAATGGAATAAAAACAAAACAAAACAAAACAAACAAAACAAAACAAAAATGTAGAAAAGTTATTTGTTGTCAGCTGTCTGGTAATCATTTAACATGGATGCATACGTCCATTTGCCCGCACTATATGCTGTAAAGGTTTGTCAAATATGTTTCAAGATTCAAAAGAACCTTTCGAGTACGTGTATTTTCAAACAGTTTAATCATGAATGTTTGCTTGCTTTCACCGTGTTGCTATTTAATAACAAGCACGACAAAAGCAACAGTTTCCAGCATTTATACATGGACGAGTTTTGGTGTCCCTGTGTTGTTTCTCTAACGACACACATGAGATGTGGAACGTGTGAACAGATTCACAGTTATACAATATGTACTCGAATTTATTCTACTCTCTGTATTTCCTGATGGTTGTGACTGATGATGTATTACAGCACCCAGTCTGAGCCATCGCCTCCACTAAGATGGTCGGAGATAAATAAATGATTACATATCACACATGCTACATAATAATAATATTAATAATAATGTGTCCATTTATATAACGTCCAAACTCCACATTAGGTATGCTCATAGTGCTAACAATCAAGGCACAGCACATTATTACACCGGATAACCCAAGCTGCCTGTTAGGCGCTAGAAGGTTATAGTCATATGACTTTTTTCCACCGGGTACCCAATTTCCTGATGGGTGAACAGAGACAATTTTGAACAAACTCATTTGCCCATGGTGAGACCACATGTGTCACATGTGCTTCGTTGTGGGGCAGGACTCAAGTCCTAGAAACTCTCAGGAGTCAAGCTGCCAAACACGGTCACCCATCAAAGGACTCTCCGAGCTCGACGCTGCTTAACTTAACCGATTTGTGACCTGAGCTTTGAGCACAGGACCATGCACCACCACTACATGTAGACACATCAGAAACACTGACCAGATTAAAATGTAATTTTCTTAAAAACTCTTGACATTTCCCTTTGTTTAGATAAAAACGCTGACAGCATTTTATCAGCGCATTTATAGTCAGAATTATTTTCAGTTATTTTCAAGGTATCGTGATGCAGCAGTCACTCACTAAATGCCAGTAAACGTGAACCGCATAACGTGCCCTGATACATAAACACAACATGTGTATGCCTTCAGCACTGAACTCTATGTGCAAAGATGGATAAGAAAACTAGCTTCGATGGGTTCCATGTTACACAGCTACCCCGCTACTGCTAGATCGATAACCGTTTTGCAAGTGAAACTCAAGAAACAACTCACATATCCTCATCTCTCAACTGAAGGATTTCCATTACACAATAACACCAGGAACAGCTCGTGTTTTGAGAATTGCCCAATCCACACAGGCCAATAAAGTATCTTATTTACCCTGACCCAACACGACAAGACACTAAAGTTGTGCACTGACACCTGCGTCTAATCGCGTCCTGACACCACTGCGTGTATAAAAAGTGTCACCACGAAGGACACAGATGTCCGGCTGATTGTTTTCGGTGATGAACACCATTGATTTCCGACTGTTGTTCATCAGTTTTAATTAGTTGGCATGCCTGCTCTAGTGAGACCTAGCCACTTCGATATGTATCAGCATGAACGAACGATTGGATTTACGATGCAATACTTACACAAGCACTACAGCATCTATTTCATTGCAAACCATTTTAGAGTGGCGACAGTAACTGTTGATAATTAAAGGGAGAATATATTGTGGATATAGGACATGCCCTTTTCACAGAAGAAGCAAGATCTCAAAACCCGATTACACACAATCGAGATTGGATCAGAAGGAGCATTTAATCCTATGAATTCTGGTTTCTGGATGTTTACGATAAAACGTTCACGTATAAGAAGGAAAATGGTTTTCACGTTATTCCTTTCCCTGGATATTTATTGAACCATTATATACTGAAAGGCATATTGGAAATGACATTTAAGTATCAATGGAGTATTTAAAACAAACTTTTTAAATATACACCGGAAGTCAAGTTTGAGGAAAACATGTATCGTGGTCGTATAGCCTGTTTTGCCCAATAAAGTATTGTTTGAGATTGAGGTTAGAAATGTTTTTGTTTGTGGAAAGGGACGAGTTCGCACAAACACAACATTGAAATCGAGATGCACGTGCATCATGCATGCATTCAGGCATAGATTGCCGGCTTTTTGTAACAAAGCAGCTATGGCTAGGTTAACGGTACGCCATTGATAATTAAATGGTATTTCCAATATTACAACGTTTCTTTTGCCTTTCAGTATATATGAGTGAGTGAGTGAGTTATTATTTAACGTCACATCGGCAATATTTAAGCCATATCGTGACGAGAACATTTGATATTGAAATTGAATATGTGTATAATATAAAACACCTGCCAACGAAGGGCAGTAAAACAACTAGAATATCACAATTAGATTTAAAACTAGTGTGGAAGGTTAAAACTAATAGCACTATGTGGACAATACAAGATAAAAACAGGCTATAGATCGCCAAAAACTGAAGGTAGATCACCATACTAGGGGACTTACAGTACCTTGGCTACCTGCATGGACCCTAGTTGGATTTACACCATCCCTTCAGCTGCTGGCGATTGTAAGAAATGTTAGCTACAATTAAAATGACAAAAATGCTACGTTTAAAAATCCTGGTAAGTTTAAATTGACTTTTGAAGTTTTGGGACTTACGTACCCTCTCAGGGGGACAATAATTTTACAATACTTCAACCCCCTTGAGAGTACAGCCACTAACAATCTAAGTTACTAATCAAACTACCAATCATTAAAACACAGCTATATACAGAATATATTAATCAAAATTCATTAATGAAATCAATTTCTTTTAAAAAACCAAGAATTAAATGAAGATGAACAGAATTAAAAAGATCCTTAACAGTTTTAACATTGAAATATTTATCCCTTATGATGGAGAATTCAACACAGTCAAGCAGGAGGTGCTTGACTGTGACTCTCTCATCACAAGGGATACAAAACGGAGGATCTTCACCATTTAACAAGTATTTGTGAGTATACCTTGTATGGCCAATACGACATCGTCGCATGATGACCTTTTCAAATCTGGACTGACAACCCAAGTAAGTGTAACCGATATTGGGTTTTATTTCATGCAAGTTATTAATACCTACTTGGGTGTCCCACTTCTTCTGCATCAGATCACGGATGAAAGTTCTAATGCTAGCTTTGTAATCAGAGTATGGAATAAGAAGTGGTGTCACAGATTTGTTAAGTGCTGCCTTAGCAGCAAGATCGGCCATTGTATTCCCAGAAATGCCAACATGGCTTGGTAACCAACAAAAGACGATGTCGCACTGGCCGGTAGTAAGCTCATTATATAATTCAATAATTTCTAATAAAAGTGGATGTTTACAAGAAATATTTTTAATAGCCTGAAGGCAAGAAAGAGAGTCAGAAAAGATGATATATTGTTGATATTTAGGGTGTTTTTTAATATATTTTAAGGCTGTTAATATGGCGTTTGCTCTTTCAGTATATATAACTACGGTTACCCTTGGTCGTCTTTTTCCGTCCCCTCACTGAAACATACCAAATGCGAAGCTGGTTTAGAAATGTTGCAATTAGACAACAAAATACCTACCAGTTGATGTGGGCTTATGTCAGACCAGTCACTTAGAGTATCTAAATGTCACACGTTGATGTGCACCTAAGATAACACAGGGTCCCAGTGTTATGACGGAATTGCCCTCCATGTACGACCTTTCTTAGATCCCCTTCCAAATCGTGTGACGGATTATTTGTGTGCTCTCGAGGGACGAAGGAAGGCCTTGTGAATGTCAACTTCTAAAGCTAAAGCTAGAATTCGATATTGACATTCCTGTTATGAGCTATAACTGCCGGCAGTAAAACGTTTCGATGTTCAGCTGTGTGTTTAAGTAGGCATCGTGTAATGTCTGCAATGGTTTCCGCTGAAGAAGCGTTCCCTTGTGGCATTTATATTACTGTGTTTGATCTTGAGGTCTGTGTTTTTGCCTGTGAGATCAGACTAATTTTACAACATTAAATATACTTATGATTTATAAGTAAGTTGTCTATAATACCTTTAATTGAAATTTAACTTAAACAAGCAATATCTGGGACTGACTTGAGAGAAATCTGAAAATGCTCTTCAGAAAGCTTTTCACTTATTGTTTTTAATGGAGTATCGAGAATAGCCTGGCTTAATGAAGTATTTAATCCGTAAGGCCACATGCCATGTTGCGGAAATCGGGCACGTAAACATATTTTCTTTTAAAGTTGTCAGTTGTTGGTATATTTGATAAATCAACAAAAATAAATTGTTATCATGCCTCGTTCTTTATCCCAACAAACCCATGGTGATACTATAGATACAGTGGGGCGGAAGTTCAAAACAACTTCATGTCAAAGTAGGCTCCCATTACGGTAACTATCACCAAATGATTGTCTGTACATTTCCCCAAAGCTCATCTGACCCTACCTAATTCGCCTTACTGCTAATTCTTGGTATCTACCCTGAAAGCTTCGTTGAACAAAGGGGAAGGAATGGGTCCTTAACATCTTGGACATAGCTACTCGATGCTTTAGCATTGATTTTTTGGGGAGCAGTCTCAGATTGTCTCGTACGTTGTCTGTGCAGAATATCATAACAACCGACTGGCAGCGACTTAAAGGTGTTCACCATGGAAGGAGAGTGCAGTCAGTCGTTCTTGTATCCTGGATATCCAGGACAACATTAAGCACTCAACTTGTTATCTGTAGGCTATTCTCACGTAGCCATGCATCAATCTGGTTGTATATATGTTAGGTTAACATACGTCGTTTACTTTTCGAACAGACCTTCTCAGAGGAATCTAACTTATTTGTCTGGATGTCTTGTTTTTATCTACATCACATAATCTGTTTGATTGGCATTTAGAAGTTGGTGACTAATGAGAAAGTAAGAACGTTTATGGAGCAGACGCTTTAACCACTAGGCTACCCAACCGTCCCGGATTCATATACACATAGATAAAAGAATATTTATGGGAATAAAATATACGATACATGCAATCGTTCAGTCAAGATGGGCCTCCTTTGTATAAACCCCTACAGTATGTGATGGCCTATTTTGACGAAAGAAATTACCATTGAAGTTCCAGGTTAGAATTGGTCTTTAGCAGATGCGATTTGGTTTATGGTTTGTGATCTTAACCTAGTTGCTTAGATCGATGTTCGTCCAGTCAATGATTGAATTGTCGGCGTAGTATTAAGAATTTTCTATGCTTTTCGGAAGAAACCACTAACGTGATCGTGTGGCCAAGACACTGGAATACATTCATAAATAACATACGCGAGCATGTGTCGATTCATAAAGGTAGAGCTCGTCACGCTGAAGACCCGGGTTCGATTCCCCACATGGGTACAATGTGTGAAGACCATTTCTGGTGTCCCCCGCCGTGATATTGCTGGAATATCTCTAAAAAGCGGCGTAAAACTAAACTCACTCACTCACTCATAAAAGTAGAAATGTAGTCAAGATGTTCTTAATTTAATTATGCCTCTACCATATCTTGATGGTCTGTGCAGCTCGAATGAGTAGAGCGATTTCATTAAGTTATTTTTGTAAAATTATGCCCAAGCCATTTAAACATGTGAATCGTTCTTGACTTGATGGGAACTGATGTTATGGAATAGCCCAGCATCTTACCCAAAGGTCAATTTGGAAAATTCATGAGAAGAAAAATATTGGAAATGGCTATGCTTGTCGGAAGAAACCAATAACGTGATCGGGTGGCCAGGGTCGCTGGCTTGATTCATGCATGTGATCTTAGTCCTAAGTCCCAGTTCCTAAGTAAATTAACGGATTGCCTGGTCCAGAGGCGATCACTCAAAGACCGTTGTCATATCGCTGGATTATTGGTAAGATACACAGACAGATGTTGACTACACATACACTCAAATGCTTGAGAACAGGGGAAAGTATGCATATGTGCCTGTGTTGTAAGGGCGACTGAAGGACAATGTATATAAAGGAAGACTATACGGCTAATGTTGACCAATTCTTGGTAATGTGAATCTCCCCTTGAAGACAAACACCATAGTGCTTCACTTTAACTTTCAAACGTCTGATTGCCACACTTCCATGAACAATATCTACTGAGGCAAAACCTGTCAAAATATATCAGGAAATGGTAATAGCAGATAGTCGCTTTCTGAGTAATCTCGGAAATTACATCATGGCAAAGTCATGAAATGCTTACCAAAGTAGACGCGACACATCGGTCCTGTCAAATTATGTAGTGTTCTGTAGACATCTGTTGTAAGTTTGGCTCTAGTTCAAGTTAGCAAGGTTGAAATGTAATTGGAGAACACATTTCTGTCAGTTAGTTCTTTTGAATCACAGACAAGAAAAGACTTCGACAATGCTCACTGTACAGAACACTGCAAAAACTATACATGCGTTTGAAATCAATAAATTTGGCTACATCAATCGTGCTTGTGAATATATTCTAAATATGTTGCGATTTCCTCTTTTGGTATCTAAATGTATTGACAGGAAAGCGTGTACAGTTTTATACTCATTCTTGAAACACCATTGCATTACCTATTTAATTACTACATATTTCAATAATTGTCCGTAAGCAAATGTGTTTATTTAAAACGATGTTGTAATATATAATAGGGCAATGTGTTCGATGATACTTCGTGGATATATCCAAACTAGAAAGTATGTGAAGGCACAAGGTTGAATCAGAAGGAACGTTTCATCCTCTGATATCTGTTTTTAGACCTTTACAACAGAACGTTCACAGTAATCCAGACAAGCAAATATGCAGGGAAATGGGGGGTTTTCACGTCTTCATAAAATCAATATTGATAACTGCATTATCGCCGATCTTCTCCAAACAGTCTCTCCCCCCTTAGGTGATTTGTAAACTTCACATTGAAGCATGCCAAGTGCGTAGTTGCTTCGAAAGCTTTGCAATCAGACGTACATGTCTCCATTTGATGTATATTCATGTCAAACCAGACACTAAAAATATCCAAATACCACACGTAGCTGTTCCAGTGTTATGACAGGGCGGTGACCATATACCACCTTTCTCAGATCCGCTGACAAATCCAGCGACGGGTCGAGATTGTGCTCTTCAGGGACAAAGTATGGCTTGTCAGCTTCTGAGGCTAAAAACGGAATTCTATATCGGCATTCCTTTTACAACATAAAGGTTCTTGTATAAATAGAGTTTGAAGTTTCACATGTATGTTTAAAGAAGTTTTTGATGACTACAATGTCTAGGATCCTTTGAAGAGTTCCCTTGTGACATTTATGATGCTTTATAAGATATCGAGAACTGTCACCTTTAGATTAGACGATGTAAATATAGATAGAATAAATACCTTGAGCTATGAAATATTAAGATGGATGATATAGTCAGAGTAGGTATCAATCTTACATTCGATTTAAATGTCGCTATATTAATCAACGTCTGATAATTCATCATGCAAAAAACACACCCATTTGAAATTAACAAATGAATTATATATATATATGTATATAGGCTTTCATAAATAAGAAATTATAGGGTCCATAATATTGGAATCTGAATTCACGCAGTCATCAACGTTACAAACACAGATTATGGAGTCATTAAGATGCCATTGCCACTGAAGTTTTCTTCACTGGTCATGCAGTCATTAACGTTGTCAGCATGGTGTATTAAGCCCCAAGTCAAATGTTCTCGTCACGATATGGCTGAAATATTGCCGATGTGACGTTAAATATTAACTCACTCACTCACTCACTATTAAGCCCCAAGCAACAAAATATGGCACACACACAAAAAGCTGAAATGCATTGAAATTAATACTATTGATGCTTAAATCAACACATGTCACACCTGTCACCTTCAGGTCAACACATGTGACAGCTTATTATTAAAAAGCATTGATATAATTTACTATTGGAGAAGTAAAAAAGAAGTCAGAATGACTGAGTGATATCACCTCTGACCACTTACAGCAACAGCAACCAGATCCAGTCATAAAACAAAACAGCGTCATAGAAACATTCCCAATCATCAAATTCCCCCAAACCTCATCTTCTCTTACTTTCTTCGCCTTACTGCTAAATACTGATATCCACCCTGAACTGAACAGATTGGAGAAAAAGATCCATAATATCTTCGACACAGGTACTCGGGTACATTAGCATTTGTTTCCTACGAAGCAATATTAGTTCGTCTGGCACTACCATAAGAGGCACCAACTGTTAGGTCTTAGCCATGGAAGAACAGTGCATTTAGTCGTTCGTATTTCCTGATTATCAATGACAAAGCGGTGTACTCAACTTATCAGTATGGTACTCTCACGAACCCTCACTCTGGTTTAGTCTGATTGCATTTAATTTTATATAGGATAACAACGTCGGTTCCTCAGCCAATACTCTGCATATCTAAATAATCTGATATTCTCTGGGCTCAGCAATTGTCTTCTTTGGGCTCAGATATCATCTTCTTTGGGATCAGCAATGTTCTTCTTTGGGCTCTGAATAAACTTTCCATCTTCTCTAACCTCAGCAATGATCTTCTTCGTGCTCGCATTGTCCTTCTTCAGTGAAATGCAATTCCCCACTGTCTTGTGCATCAGCTCAACAGTCGAAGATTTAACCACATACTTCAACATCATAAGCAAATGTAATCTATTTTAACGAGTATTACGTGCAGCATTCATTGCTACTTACACACGAAGGAATTTAATTCACTGTTTGAGTTCTGTCTCATAAAGGAAAACAAATGAAACATAAAATACATCTGTTACACGTCTCATTCAGTTAGTGCAAACAATATTTTGTAACTTATAAATACACAGGCAACATGTCTTGATGTACATTCAGCCAGTTGGACATTTACGACTTCCATTTGTTTACACAGCAACCATTAATTTGATATAATGCTTATTTTACTGTTTCCACTTTCGCTTCTGTAAACAATGAAAATCCCCCAGGTAACTGTAAAATACATAACAATGATACATATTTCGTCAGTTTCAAGATAAAACTGCTTTTAATGCACCACTCGATGCTCCTGCTAAACAAACTTTAGACATAAATCCAAAGCATACACTGGATGAAAATGTTCCACGTTCAACGGTAGACTCCATTTCCATTGAACATTACAAGTTACACGTGGACTCCGTTCTCTGTATTTATTGGTCGACTGGACATACTTTGCAGATCTGACCCACAAAATCCAGTGATTAAAACCACGAGCACCTAAGGAATTTGAATAACACGATGGGCACCCGTGAACTCAGCGAGACTTTCCATTCTATCCGGAATAAATGTTAAATAACACACCTCGCAAATATAATATGATATGATATCACTTACCTCTCTGTGAGATGCCCAGAACCTGATCAATTTGAACGATTACATTTCCAGAAGGTCGAACGGGCAAGCGATCGTTTATTTGATTACTCAAATACTAATTGTGTTGAGAAACGTTAGGCATAATTTTGCAATAATAAGAATCAGTCGAAAGTAGAATCAGTCCACTCAACCCATTATGAAAACAAAATATACGTTGAGATGTTGGAGTGACTATGTAAAAACATGTTGATTCTATTTTCACAAAATAGAGTAGACACACGATTGTCTATCCTGTTCACTTAAATATTCTACGTTTCTTCAATAGACGGATTTAAGCATTTTGGTCGATTTACTTCGGTGAGTGAGTGAGTGAGTTGTTTAATGTAAAACCTGAAAAATCTATATTGACTGAATTTGAAGCTCTCCATGAGTTGATATTTCTTCGAATTCTCTGAACCTTGCTGAATGGCATCGTCGATATATTGCCAGCTTTTCTCATAAAACAGAACCAGAGTGAACTATATCTATGTGAACTTAACACACAGATAATGCGTTCAGTACTCAGCGTTGTCCTTCGACATTAATATAATACATGGGATGACTGGCTGCACTCTTCTTCCAACGCTAACACCTTTTAGGTGGTGCCGGTGCCGACGGGGCTATTATTTACCACAGAAAACGCACCAGACAAACTGCTAACTGGGAAATCAATGCTTAAGCACCATATAGCTATCTCCAGCAGGAGTAATGGTCAGTGAACCTTTTAGAAGAGATACTAGGAACAAGCAGTAAGACTTTAGAGCAATATGAGCGTTGGATAACATTGGGTTGACATTCATGATGTGATAATGGAAGCCCACAAAGACATTTATTTTCTCGTGTTTTTATTCACTTGAACTGCATCTATTTTATCACACAGGTTTATTAAGATAAAGGACGAAGCTTGGTTTGATATTGCACACTCCATCAGAGGAAAACAATTATAAATGACTTTAAAGACATTCATCTCTCATGTTCAAGTGGGTGATAACTGTTATTTTATCGAATACACATTTATAGTTTCGAGGTATGTCAATATTACTTTAGATTTGGGGAAGCAGTTTCACATCTTCCGTTGCACCTCTTAAATGGGAGAATATCGAAATTATGAAACAAGTACCTTTATTGCGTTTTTGTCACACTGGTCCTGGTGTTGTTGAAGGTGTTGCTGAAGGTGTTGTTGAAGGTGGTCAGAGTAAATTGCTACCTGTAGGTCTTAATGTGTATAAAACATTTCCACTGTGAACTCCAAATTGTCTTTTTTGGCAACTGTGTTTGATTCCATGCTGAAATGAAAAAAAGGTGTTTTTCTCGGGAAAATATCCTACCTGTTGTTTTTATCAGTGTGGGAGGCCGCTTATCAGGAATGTTTTAGATTCTACATTCTGGCGTCTGTGTGGGCTACTTTGGTAACGTTTCCGACAAACATGGCGACATGACGACAACGTTAGTGCCAGCAGGAACTGTGATAAAAAAGTTAATGAAAGCATTGCAAAGTGATGACATTACTCACAGCTGCTAGAACTAAAAAGATACAGCTGGGTGTGCCAAGAGTTAAAGAGGTTGGGGATTGCACACCTAATACTGTCTTGGCTGTTGAAGCCGTTCCGTGATTAGCAGTATCTCAAGAGACAACAGTTGCAGACAGACCATGGCTGGAGAACAGAACAGCCGATATCCGACCGATTTAGCTTGACACAGACAACGCACAACCAGACCATATGGACGTTGTGATGTTTACCCATGCTTCACTTCGCCTTCATTTTCAGCAATGTTCTCGTACCTTCACATCTTAGGTAAACATTGACTTGCCTTTGCGCGTGTTTGTGACAGTTGCAACAAGCGGGATAGGATACCAAACATGCCAATATTCCAATCATGAGGATAGTTGGAAATGTGTAATTGACATTCAGTAGAGATTTATAATGATCATTGAAATGTTTAGTCATCAGGACTAATAAACAGCGATATTGCCGAACCTGCTCTTTTGCAATAGTATGTAAGTTAACTGAATGAGTGATGTTTTCTCCACTTTGAACATCACAGACCTAAAGAAGAAGCTTAATCAAATCTACGGTAAATGTTTAAATTTAGGCTCTTGAAATAGAATAGATCAAATTCGAGGGGCAAAGAGCAAGTCAGGTAGATTTTGATTCAGTTTTTGTTCCTTCATTTACGAGCGACTGGGTGTGCAACAACTGGGTATAATATTTCAGTTTTACTGGGAATTCATTTATCTAAGTGTGGAAGTTAAAATCGTTAAAGGCATTGATGACAACAACGAGCATCTGAACAGCATCGAAAGGCATAACATTGCCATGTGATATGTTCATAAATATGAGAACTCTCATTACTTATGTTCTAATTCTCTTCGATCAAACGAACATAAATTATTTATTTATGTACAACAAAACACTTCGCATGGGTAATGCCTACCGCAAGTCACAGGCGAGCAGGTTTATTGCGCAGAAAGAGTAGACATAGAACCGACAGATTATTATAGTACGTATCCATCTCATGAAGTCTGCACCTCCAACCGTCCCTGCAAAACAAGTTCAACAGCAGAAAAGACTACTTACACATGCATGAAGTATACTACAGATGTTTACGCAATATTATAAATATTTATTTATTTATTTTATTTTTAAATATTTATACACGTAAATTATACATGTAATTATGTTAATATGAGAAAACCTAAAATACGCATCTCCAATTCCTTGCATCCCGACATAATTCCCCGCTTCAGACCAGGTCACATCTCCAGGTCACATCTCCAGGTCACATCTCCAGGTCGCTGCATGTCATGTCAGAACACACCAGGTACGACCACTCCTCACCTTACACCAGAAGCTTAGTACTTCACTGCTGATACAGATCGCAATACTACACACATTAACCATTCGGCTTGTAATCCTCCATACGGATTAAAGATTCAATACTGAAACTTTCCCTCATAACTTCCAATACACTTGACTGAAAAAAGCTGCTCGCAGTGTAGTGCGAAGACCTCGAATGGCTAAACTCATATTCAATCTCACCACGTCACCTTCGTCACGTGGCTTCTGCACAACTCGCACGTACAAAACACGCTCGCTGCCGTAAGCAAGCTCTACCGTGTTTAACCCAAAATAAATTCATTTATTTCAACTGGTGAAGTCTTTTAAAAGGATTTGTCTACGAAATGATATCACAGACTATGACAGTTGTACTGAAGCTATTATGAACACTTAGACGCGAATCTCGGGTCATTGTATCTCGGATGAATATAATAATCATCGACTGAGCTTTAAGGCACTCAATCAGAGCGAGAGACCTCGACATCTCACACAGCATCGTCAATGCTAAAGCAATTGAGAGCATTCAAGACACTACCGGCGTCAGCCTATTTAAACACACAGCTGAACATCAAAACGTTTCTTATTGCTGGTTATTATAGCGCGTAACAGGAATGTCAACATCGAATTCCAGATTTAGCTTTAGAAGCTGACATTCACAAGCCCTTCCTCCGTCCCTGGAGAGTACAAACATAATCCGCCACTGGATTTGTCAGGGATCTAAGAAAGGTGGTACATGGAGGCCAATCCTGTCATAACACTGGAACCCTGTGTTATCTCAGGTGCACAGCTACGTGTGACGTTTAGATACTCTTAGTGACTGGTCTGACATAAGCCAACATCAACTGGAGACATTTGTGTCTATTTGCAACACATCTAAACCAGCTACGCATTTGGTATGTTTCAGCAAACAGTGCACAGTATCACTCAATATTGATTTTATGGAGACTTAGATAAATCGTGCAAGAAGTGCTTTCCTGAACGCTTGGTTTAGTTATGGTTATGTGCATGTACATGTATGCCACTCAGAAAAGACATTCCTTTTCCGAAAGTATCATCACTGCTAGATTTCTGCGTTCCTACTCATTTTAAATACAGTGTATTTACTCATCATAGCGCTTAGAGCAGACACTTAGTGCCTGGAGTGTTTTAACGCTTTATAAATTCACTAATTATTATTATTATTATAATACGACTCTTCATCAACATCCTTTCATGATTCACACTCGGGTAGGTACAGCAACCTGACGACTGCTCTCCTTTCATGATTCACCCTCAGGTACGTACAGCAACCTGTCGACTGCTCTCCTTTCATGATTTACCCTCAGGTAGGTACAGCAACCTGCCCACTGCTCTCCTTTTATGATTCACCCTCAGGTAGGTACAGCAACCTGACGACTGCTTTCCTTTCATGATTTACCCTCAGTTAGGTACAGCAACCTGACGACTGCTCTTCTTTCATGATTCACCCTCAGGTAGGTACAGCAACCTGACGACTGCTCTGTATTCAGATTTATCCATTTTAATACCTGCAAGAAGGGCACATCAGAGGCGGAGTCAATCATCAGGTGGACTGAAGCACGTCAGTCTGTGAAAGGTCACTCAAAAACACAGATCCTTAGTGATGAACCTTATGTAAACAGGTTCTGTATTTTTTTATCTTCAAACTAAAGTGGAGGTGTATTTTTAAACAAAATCAACAACAAAAAACCCTCTTCAATAGAGATGCAGTGGCATTAATTGCCTTCCTGTCGAGGTCTAATGTAGGTAGAATAATTGGGCGAAGGGAACCGCGTAAATATGCCTTTTTAATACTAATTCAAGGGCGGGTAAATCTCCAACATCAATCAAGAAGGAAATGACAGCTTATCAACAAGCCGCTGTAAGTTAACTCAGTTCAATAAACACACGTGCTCAAAAGGCAATGACGACAAGACTACTGTATCACGCTACATATAGACATATTGAAGTTTCTCACAATAACGGGGCGGTGGGGTAGCCTAGTGGTTAAAGCATTGGCTCGTCACGCTGAAGACCCGGGTTCGGATCCCCACATTGACACAATGTGTGAAGCCCATTTCTGGTTCCCCGCCGTGATGTTGCTGGAATATTGCTAAAAGCGGCGGAAAACTAAAACTCAGTCAGTCAGTCACAATAACGGTTTTGTGACCCTGACATGATAATAAACAAAAACCAAAATGATATTGATTCAGAAAAGGATTCAGTTATATCTCCATGGGAAACGAAAGAAAATGCTACAATTGCAAACCCAATCTCATCAGATCCCGAGAATGGTATGTGAAGCGTCTCTTCAATGCTAATGGAAGCTACCGACCCCGAACATTGAGCTGCACATGCCAGTTATAAAGAGCCTATTAAAAAAATCGAAAACATGGTTTCTAATAACAGTAAGTGCTTCCAGAAACTAATTCAAAGTTAGATTCTCTGACAAAAATAATGAAGCATGTCACCACTTCCTGACATATATAGCTCCATTTGCAGAAAGTCATGGCCGTCTAAAACAATCGCTGGCACGGAGATGTTTACTCAGCGTTATGCACAATGCAATAAAAATTGAATCCAGCAATATGTTATGTTTCTCTGAATAATGTTTGTATAAACATGAAGGCCCACCAGGTTCACACTTACTGAGTGTATGACAGCCTTAACAGCAGTGGGGAATACATATATAACTCTTATGACTTTGTACTGAGTTGGGCAAGGTTGTATCCCGAAAAACACCTCAAATAACATGTTGTAAATCTTTAAAGCAACGGACATGGATTTTTACCAGATAAAATAATCTGATACTCCGGAATCGCGAGCGGTTCTCCCAAACCTAATTATGGGTGACATTTCACAATAAAATACCTAATATCCACTGCCATTTTGCATCTACAAGCTAGCATGCTCAAAAAGTATGATTAATTACCATCTCAGTATTTCACTAGAACTACCACTCCTATTACTACTACTACGACGACTACGAAGGGGTTCAATTTACATGTTTTCATATTTACATCAATTTTCCGATGTTTATTCCGATGTATAATTGTTAGAAAGACACAAAACGCATAATAATGTTTATTCAGATTATTCAGGCATGCTGCGTAAGTACATATTTCGTCACAAATATACTGAACAGCAAAAGAAACGCAAGTTTCGAAAAAATGAAATCTCATGAAGGCGTTCATGTTTATCGAACGTTCATAGTAAAACGACGTAATGATCCCAGATGAGATGATGTCATGCAATTTGACGTCCATACGAATCATTCGCACAAACACACCAACTGTGCAGCAAAACCATACTTTTAGCCCGTGCATCGACGGTTCTGGATGAAAAAAAGCATTAATTTCACTCTGAAGTATCCTTTATGAAGGTTTGTGTAAAAGAAACAGTTCAATATTGACGCTAGGAGGTGTACACCCCGCACAAAACGATGCCTAGACTAAAGACTAAGCAAAGGGGAATGGCCATTGGTAAGTTACAGGGAGGTAGCTCTGCAACCGCTGTAACTAGACACTTGGCCATGGCTGTCGTCTTACCACCATTACACGACTTGTTCAACGTCAACCACAAACCGGGGTTGCTTCTAATCGTCCCCGTACCGGACGGCAACGAGTGACAACTCATGCGCAAGATCGGTTCATCCGGGTCACTCATCTAAGGAACCGAACTCAAGCAGCAACAGTAACAGCAGCCTTAGTTCTTTGGTCAAGCGGGGCAGAGCCAAGCGATACGATTAGGCTGCTGGGGTCCTCTGCCGAAGGCCATATGTCGGGCCAATTTTACAGCCCTCACACAGCAAGGGTGTCGATGGATTATCTGGCTCAGAAGAACAATAACGTTTTTCCATGGCCGTCTCTTTCCCCGGATATGACTCCCATTGAACATTCTGGTACGAAATTGGACGGAGCCACTCACACTTGCACAATTGGAATAGAGATTGGTGTTTTAGCGGAACTAATTGCCTCAGGCATTCTTTCAGACTCTAGTGAACTCAATGAGGCCACGTTGCACGGCCTGTGTGCAAGCTCATGATGGCTACTAAAGAGACTATCACTTTCCGCGTTCAGGGGTATCTCAAATTTGACGGACTGTGATCAATTTGAACTTTTTACAATTCAATGTCAACAGTAACTTTTAGCTGTTAAATTGACAGTGTTTTCTATAGAATAAATGATTAGACATAATCCTGGTTGTCGTCTATTCAAAAAACTTGAGAAAAAGCCACATTTGTGTTTCGTTTGCTGTTCAGTACATATTGTCAGAACAATAACAGACGGACACCCCTTCCCAAACACGCTATATTTCTTTAAATGGAAAAACGAAGAAAAACAACCAAGCAGCAGAAGACACAACAGCAGCAACAACAACAGTAAAGAAATACAAAAGGCAAAATATGTCTGTTATCAGTGAACGTATGAAAATCTTTAGCAAAATAATACATGGTGCACACACGTTCAGATACATTATTTCTTTTTGAACAAATGACTTCTCATATATCTTCACTTTATATTCTTTTGTGTTGGTTGTCTATATTTGCACAACAAACCTGTGTTCACATACTGCAAATAATATGAAGAATCTTTCGAAAAAGGAAGGGAATAAATTGATTTGGTATCATTTTGCCACCTGTTTAAAATGATAGTTAGTGCATTTAAAGGCGTTAAGGGCGGAGTAGCTCTGTTTCCGATTTGTTGATGTCATGTGTTCTTGTTTTATGAGTATATAAGTTACTTAAGGGAATCCTTTAACCTGAAAAAATGGGTTCTTATATACCAAATGCATTTCTCGAAGTCGAAGAATGGAAAAATACAGAAACAAAATTTTGTTGGGATCGCTGAATCCATACACGTGCAGATACATTAATCAGCTCCATGTATGGCATATTTCTATAAAACTGTAGTGAAGCTCTGCAGGTATACCATAGACATTAACAACACATCATGGCAAGTGCATTCGGACATTTTACTTACATATTAAATATGTAATTCGTGCTAGATTGGACATGATGAAATATTTTGTAGATCATTTTCTGTTTCCCGTCCCATCCTTGGACAGATCACTTTGAAGCGTTTTAAAAGATAGGGTTCCAAAAATATCATGACATCCACAAAAATACCAAGACAATTCATATATTCAAAGACCAACCCACCTATGGCAGAAAATGGAGAGGAAATTACTAGACAATGTCTTCTGGTGGTTTACAAAACCATTATAATATTTGAAGCCTACGTTTACCACACTTCCATGAACAATATGTACTGAAGCAGAATCTGTCAGTATATAATAGGAATCAGGGACTGCCCCGAGCTGACTTCTGGATGTTTCCGGATAATTCCGTTCTTGCAGAGTCAAGAATTCCTTACCGAAGTAGGTCCTACACAGGTCGGTCCAGCTAGATTGTGATGGCGTTCTTCAAACCGCTCGAGCTGCAAAACACATCAGCAATTCTGCAAATTGATGTTCCGTGCACCCTGACTAGATTAACATATCATTGGGATAGTTGCTTTGAGATTTCCTTTGTTTAGATCAAATCTCTGACAGCATTTTATAGGCGCATTTATATTCACCATTATGAATAATTTAATTTCAGGGCGTCGTGATGCAGCATTCACTCACTCTATGCCAGTAGCTTCAAACGTGCACTGATATGTAAACACAACCCGTGTATGCCTTGTAACACGGCTGCCCCCGCTACTGCAAGATCAATAACGTTTTAGGAAGTGGAACTCAAGAAACAACTCACATATCCTCATCTCTCAACTGAAGGATTTCAATTACACAATTAGACCAGGAGCAGTTCGTGTTTTGAGGACTGCCCAATCCACTCAGACCAATAAAGTATCCTATATACCCTGACGCAACACTCTTAGACACTAAAGTTGTGTACTGACACCTGCGTCTGATCGCGTCCTGACACCATTGCATGTATAAAAAGTGTTACCACGAAGGACACAGATGTCCGGCTGATTGTCTTCGGTGATAAAACCCATTGATTTCTGGCTGTTATTCGTAAGGTGTGGTTGGTTGGCATGCAGGCCCAAGGGATATTACGCCATCTCGGTGCACAGAGGTTATGAAAATAGAGTTACGTCATTATACCCCGGCACTAACTTACATGCGTTTGCGACTCAGTAGTTAAACAAGCACTATAGCATCATTTTCATTCCAAAACATTAATTTTACAGGAATATATATATATATATATATATATATATATATATATATATCCGTTTAACTGTAATCACTTCTCCCTGAAGATAAAAGTGAAACATGTTGGAGAAGATCCGTGTCGTGTGATTCTTTCAGACACTTCTTCTTATATATGCACTACTGTACGCTCGGTATTCTCATCACTTTCTTTTATATATATTTATATATATATAGTGTGTGTGTGTGTGTGTGTGTGTGTGTGTGTGTGTGTGTGTGTGTGTGTGTGTGTGTGTGTGTGTGTGTGTGTGTGTGTGTGTGTGTGTGTGTGTGTGTGTGTGTGTGTGTGTATTTCAAACAGGCCACTTTTTCTCAAAACATCAAGGTTTGAAAAAGCAGAAAGTAAACAACCTAGGTTGAATCACTATGAGCATTAAATCCTCTGATTTCTTTTTTCTAGACAATGTTCACATTATAATATACAGGAAGATGTTTTTCGTCACGTTATTCCTGACCCTGGGTTGCAAGTCTCACTGAGGCATGCCGAATACGCAGTTGCTTTTAAAGCGTTGCAATTAGACACACTGGTCTCCAATTGATGTTGGTTTATGTCAAACGAGACGCTAAGAATATCCTAATACCTGACATCGCTGTGCACCTAAGATAACACAGAGTTCTAATGTCATGACAAAGGGTTGTCCTCCAAGTACCACCTTTCTTAGATCCCTGACAAATCCTATGAGAGATTATGTTTGTGTTCTCCAGGGAGGAAGAAAGGGCATGTGAGTGTCAGCTTCTGAAGCTAAGATTGGAATATGATATTGACATTCCTGTTACGAGCTATAATTGCCAGCATTAAAACTGTTTCGAGGTTCAGCTGTGTGTTGACTACTGCAATGATTTCCCCTGATAAAGCATTCACATGCAGGATTCATGATACAGTGTTTCATCTTGAGTTCTTTGGTTCTGATTGAGATCCACATAGGTCAAACAATGTAACATGCCTAGGTTAGATATATTTATGATGTGCTCAAAATAAGGTGTTGACCTTTGATTGAAATGTTTCTTAAATCAGCAATATTTCGAATTTCCATCTGGGGCATTGAAAAATAATGTATCGAAAATATCATTCAAAGAAGGTTCGGATTTTGGCATCTGGATCGGTGTCTTAAACATTGGGTTGCGTTGTTAGGCCAAGGATGGGTCCGCGATTCATCCAATAACTGCTCGGAGGCCACTTTCCCCGAGAATATTACATACACGTTTAGATGATTAATGACTATGACCCGTATGGCAAGTGGTGTTGAACCCGTGAAGTAATGAATCAAAGTATACCTCCCCACCCATACAGTGGTAGATTTCAGTGCTTCTGGGTTCCACCCAAGTAGTATGTGGGGGTGGGGTAGCCGAGTGTTTAAAAGCGTTCGCTCGTCACGCCGAAGATTAGGCTTCAATTCCCCTCGTGTGTACAATGTGTGTAGCCCATTTGTGGTGTCCCCCCGATGTGATATTGCTGCAATATTGATAAAAGCGGCGTAAAACTAACCTCAGTCACTAACTAACTCACTAAAGCGATCAATATTTATCATGTGCTCACAACTGTCTTCACTCAGAGTATAGACCCGTGAAGATCCGGGGTAGAATAGGTCTTCAGCAACCCATTCTTGTCATAAAAGACGACTATGCTTGTCGTAAAAGGCGACTTTCGGGATCGGGTGGTCAGGCTCGCTGACTTGGTTGACACATGTCATCAGTTCCCAATTGCGCAGATCGATGCTCATGCTGTTGATCACTGGATTGTCAGGTCCAGACTCGATTATTTACAGACCTCCGCCATATAGCTGGAATATTGCTGAGTGCAGCGTAAAACTAAACTCAGTCACTCACTCACTAAGAGTATAACATAACCCTGATCATAATAATTGGTTTCTCAATGGCAGCTGCTGCGTTCCACAAAGTGGGATGGCCTAGAGGTTAAAGCGTTCGCTCGTAACAACGAAGACCCGGGTTGGATTTCGAAAATGGGTACTATGTGTAAAACCCATTTCTTGTGTCCCTAACTTACTCACCAAAGTGGTTTATTTCGACATCTTGCATCATTTCCTGACTTTCAAGCTACATTCTGCTGTCTGTAGTGATCGAAGTGAAATAAAGTTTAAAACTAAACTCAAATTGGTGAAAAAGTCATTCCCTCCAATCCGAGCAGAGGAGCCAGGGAAGCAAGCATGTGTTTACATTGGGCATGAAACCTAAAAATATGAAGTGACCATCAATATGAAACAACTGAAACATAAATTCTAGCACGACAATGTGTGATACTCGATTCTGATTGGCTGACAGTTCATCAAAACCGTACTTAAATGACAATTTAAGGACCGCTAATTAAAGTGACCGATTCACCGCGTATGAATACAACAAACTCGTTGACCTAATTGTTTTTAAACAAACATGTCGGACATCGGCAATTTCTATCTCGGCAGCAACTTTGGTGTTTTTAAAGTAAAAAGCGAATGGTTTGAAGAAGAATTTCTTGACCCTAAACCCAGTGAAGAAACGCGTTCGGTTTTTAAATTACATTTAGCGGCCTTCAATCAACGATTAAGGACCGCAAAATTGAAAAACAGAGTAGCTTTATCTTCTAATTCCATAATATGATTTCGACTGTTTCAAAAGCATTTGATTTTTATTCACTATCAAAAGTTTATGGTGTCATGAGTCACACACACAGTCTGTTGGTCACCTGAAATGTGTTACTGATGCGTCAGAATTTGAAATCGTTAACATGTTTGCTGAGCTTTTTGAACAAGACACATGAAATTCTTTTAAAACCTTTGAGGAGGCATCTTGATTTTACCTCAAAAGATTTTACCTGGGATGTAGCAGCAACATAATAATACCGATGGAATGTTTCTCAACACAAATGAAGTTGACTTTTGAAAGTGGAAGGCATAACTATTCCAATTCAATGTTATGGAGACTTGATCTTTTCCCTTTAAATCCCTATGCATATGTCAAACATTTAAACAGATGAGACAGTTTCATTTGTTTCACTCAGTAGGCCACCATTCCAGTAACTATCACCTCATCATTGTCCGACCACCATTAATTTCCCCAACGCTCATCTTACTCTACTTTGTTCACCTTACTGATAATCCCTGGTCTCTACCCTGAAAGCTTCACTGACCAAATGGAGAAGGAATGGGTTCTTAACATCTTGAGATAGCTGCTCGATGTTTTAGCATGGATTTTCCAGGGAGGAGTAAGTGGTCGCCACATTCAATCCAGTTCATGCTCACTGTTATCCTTATTGTAAAATGTGTTGCGCAACATTCGTATGTGCGTCCTGTATATCATTATATTAATATGCTCAAATGAGCCCCAGTCCCTGGTCTCTTTTACTGTTAGTTAGTTATGGAATTAGTCGTCAGAGTGTTATAGATCATACTGGTTTAGTCTTGACATGTTTAAATGGGGTATTCCATTCCATGTACGATAGCGTTATGTTCGTGTCTGGTCAGACAACACAGTGATTGGCATCGTGAATATAAGAATCGATTTAAGCTTCTGATACGATTATATGCGTCAGCCAAGCTTCACCGCACCGCACCGCACCGCACCGCACCGCACCGCACCGCACCGCACCGCACCGCACCCACACACCTGACTCCGCCCCGCCCCCCCCCGCCCCGCACCGCACCGCACCGCACCGCACCGCACCACACCCACACACCTGACGCAGGTAGTCACCTATTACGACAGACATAGATTCCTGAAGTCACATTCCAAATTGGATATTCACAGGACTGGAGAGATTTACTTGTTCGATGTTTTGAAACGTGTGCTTTTTGAGAACATGTACACATGGTTAACCCCTAGACTCAGTCGTCTGCGTTCTTCGTAGCTAAGAGTGCACAAAAACGACAAGGATTACATCGAGGTAGTATCTCAGGTGATGTATTGATTTTCCTCTTTTCCTGATTCTATGTATGGGAAAAAAGACACCATTTCCCACATATTTCGCAACTGAGATGTTCTTTAATGCAGTCTATCTGGTCTGAAAATTAAATTATTAAAGTTTTTTAAAGTTTTTTATTGCAGAAAAGCTGCAGTCTCGTATTACTTTAAGCAAGTCTTGTCGAGACTTTTAATCCATTATTTCATTGACTGACTGCAACGGAGTTAAACCATTGGCTGATTTGACAGCTGTCCTCTCCGAGGTCCGCCAGCAACACGTCAATTCCATCTTATGCTGTCGACCGCCCGACACTTCTCAGTTATCTGGATTGTTGGCCTAAGCTCTGCCCGTCATCGAAACAGATGCCTGCACAATTAGTTCTGAAAAACGTCCAGTTAAAAATGGACGTATTACGCTTTAATGACTTCGTGTCACTTAACCTAATTCCAATAGATTTTGTGGGCTAGATGGTAGTGAAAAGAAGTATGCTCAATTGCAAGTTGCCCAAAGAAACCAGGTCAATAAGAATCCACTTGAGGCCATGTTGTTTTCGTTACCATAACGATATGGAGGATCAGTTTAAAGCATTTACTTTATACAAGTATCATAACCCTGGTAATCATGACAAGTGTGTGCCAGCCATGCATCGAATGGGTGAATGTGCATGCTGTGTTGGTAATCTCGATCCCATCTGCAGTGAACTTTTCCTTTTGGGAAACATACACACAAAAAGATATGTCACTATATCTGTGGTTTGATTCTTCATCACTTTCTTTGTTGTTTTAAGCCGCGCTACTATCGTTTTCCATCCTCTAACGACAATCATGGGTTGGTAAAGACCAATTTCAGTGCAGACCTGTGACATTTAGTTCCAATTGCAACTATGCTAAATGTATCAAATGAATCACCCATGGAACAGACATGTCTTGGTTGGTAAATCTTCAAGTCACCATCAAGCAGGGCTGTATGTTAACATTAACGTAGCATGTTCATATTGGTTCTTCGATGTAATTCCCAGACAGACAGACAGACAGACAGATGATTTTATTTGTATGGATGGCCATGAGGCCAACAGTACATCGACATTCATAATAGTAAAGAGTCCGGAGCGCCTGGACATTGATTCACATATGAACTGTATGTGATGGTACTTTTGTACAATACACAGCTAAACGTACTAGTATATTAGCTGATTTTGAATTCAAAAGAGTTACAAACTTGTGATAATTGGGGTTGGTGTAGTAATAACATGGTAGATATTTTTTCCGTAGATCGCCATACAATGGACAGTCTAGTAATACATGATATTCATTATCTAACTTATTAAGGCAATGTGGACTCTTGGCAATTGCGATATCTGCACTTTTCGATTTTCTATATAATTGTATGTTAAAACCAGCAATACCACATCGAAATTTCGTCAGTGCTCTACGCAGATGAGCTGAGGGCAAGACTCGTAGGTAAGTTTCCGGCATTATATCAAGTTTATAGGTTGAATATGTGCGTAAATATTTGGAAGCAGTCACGGTAGCTGACCACTCTTGATAATTAACATCTTTACATCTTTGTTTGAATATACACATGAACAATTCTTTATTACCTATTTCTTGGTTCAACCAAGCATAAGACAAGCCATGCTGGAACAATAACTCTCGCACTGCTGAGGTCCAGTTAATATCCCCAGAATCATCTAAACGTTTTAACACGAGATACGATCGTTTCGAAATACGAGAATCAGGTTGTCTGAGCAACCGTATCCAGTATGATATTACTCTAGCTTTGTAATTTACATGCAGTGGATATCGTCCACACTCAGCTAGGATAGCTTTTGTGGGTGAGTGGCAACCAGTTCGTAAGACAAATTTACAAAAATTTGAATGTACCTTTTCAATGTTGTGTCGATACAATGTCCCCCAGATGTCTGCCCCGTACAATAGGATAGGTTGGATTTTGCCATTGAATATTTTAAAAAGCGATGTCTGGAAGCACTGATTTATAGGAACAGATACATTTCTTGATTGGATACAGAGCCTTCTCGGCTTGCTTAGATAAAACATCACAAGCTTTAGAGAATATTTCTACACGACAAAGTTAATCCCAAATATTTGTGATAATTGACAGTTTCAAGTTTCTCATTACCAATGTACCACTTTTCATGTTTATGATACTTTGCCACCTTTTTTTAAACACTACGACCTCGGACTTATCGGTATTTATAGAGAGTCCCCACTTCTTGCAATACCTTTCTAGAATATAAATTTCTTTTGTAAATTTATAAAAAAGTCCCCAAATATTGCAACATCATCGGCAAACAGGAGAATGGAGAGTGCGTTGACAGCTTCGTCAATAAATGCACCACTGTGATCGCTGTTCACAATATCTTTAACGAGTTCGTCAATATATAGAATGAATAGAATAGAGGATAAAATTCCCTAACTTGACCGTGTTCTTTCAGGTGTACAATTGATATGCTTTGCACATAATTGCGACGGATACCATCCGCAGGGATGGAAACGCTCAACTTTCCGCAACGCAAACACATGGTGTTACCATTTAATACTGGTTCAGAGGCATGAGCTGATGATATTACCAGAATAGTAGGTCGCCTCAGCATTAAGCAGATATTTGTTCTATGAATATGGACAGTTTTGTTCCTTTTATTTTCATCTGCAGCTTCCGGTAAAAATAACTCTCTGCCAGTCTTAATTCTGCCTGGGAGTTGTAATGCCATCTCGAATCAGCCTTAAACTGACATCAGTGTTGACGCAATTCAATACCACAGCACGGGACTCATCACAAACGGGAAATACCCACTGACCCACGTGTCCAGACTGATTGGAAAACCGATAATGGATTGGCAAATGTGATTGATTGAATTTTTTCGTATGTTTCAGCTGCTGAATATCATCAGACAATTTTGTTATACCAACAAAACAAGTTTTTCTATTTCCTATTTCATCTATGAACGTGACGAATGTAAACGTTTGTCTGACTCACTAAGATATATCTACTAGTATTTGTCTTTTATTGTATACCATCTAAGTTTCGGAACTCAATGGAAAGTCCAATGTATTGACATCCATAACACCAAGCATAAATTACAAAACAAATAGTGTCTCATGTTTTCTAAAGTCCAGATTTTCCGAGACTTAAATTTCACAAAAACAAAAACCTGATACAATGCTTAAACTGAACATAATTTACATCTGGTCAGAATCGATTATTAATAGTTTGTGGATGTATGGTATGAATATTCATGTTCGGTTAACCAACATTCTTTCTTCACACCAACACTAAGATCGACTTGCAACGGCTTGCTCACCAACCCCAGACTCTCCGTCTCCATTTCAGTATCAAATATGATTTGTCATTACGCGATAGACACGGGGAAAATCTAACCCGTGTTTCGCCAACATTAAAGGTAATATCAGCAATTAAACAGTGGTGTTATCGTACCACAAGCTCGTATGCGTCCCTAATCCAATCAATCATCTCGCTACGGGAATAGCACAATTTGTAGCATTCAGCGTGGTTGATAGATACTCGTCACATGAAACTATCATCAATACAATTTGCGACTAACATAAACTGATTCTATTACGAGAAGTCTTTGATGTGAAAAGCTGGCGTGAAATTGTGTCTGACGAGGCGCAGGATTACCTATGGTTGATGGCTTCTGTGATCAAACAGATCATATGGCGCAGTCAGACACCAACCCTGCCGCTGACATTTACGGAAGTCCTCTCAGAGAAGTTTGAACATTGGGTAATGTAATCCAAACAGCTATGAGACGCTGGGGCCATGAACCGATGTCTATTTACAACCATTGATGAATATAGACTGAGAAAAGGTTATGATTTGTGAATCTGCCAGTAACTCGGGATTAGGATGGTCTTAGGATTAATCATTTCCAGGAGCTGCTTCCATTTGGCCATAACTATTTCTGGTTTCTAAGCCCATAACTCACTTAAGTGATTTTTGCTGTGTCAGCAGCTTCCTCCAGCTTAAAACACTATTTGCTGTGATCAGTTCCTGTAGGAATACACATGGAGAGAGTATAGAATGCTCCGCCTGTTTTACTTTACTTTGCGGGATAGCAGATAAATCCGCATCACACGAAGTATATTTAAACACACAGCTGAATTTTAAATGATCGCAGTTATAGCTCGTAACAGGAATGTCGATATTGAATTCCAGTTTTAGCTTTCAGGTTGACATTCACAAGCCCTTCCTTCCCCAAAACATAATCTGTCACAGGATTGGGAAGGGGGTCTAAGAAAGGTGGCACTTGGAGGACAATCCTGTCATAACACAAGAACCCTGTGTCATCTTAGGTACACATCTACGTGTGGCACTTGGGATATTCTTAGTGCATTGCAAACAATTGTACATTATGACGTGATCGTTCAATAGGAAACATCTAGAAACAAGAAATCAGAGGATGAAATGTCCGTTCTGAATCATCCATGATGTACTTTTTTTCTTGGAGATTTTGATGTTTTGTGGAAAGGGGCATGATTGATATACATCCACAAAGAGCGTCCTCCTTTCAAATGTTTTGAAATGAAATAGAAATGTAGTGTCTAATTATTTGAATTTAAAGCAGGGTATGCATGCAAACCAATCAAAACTTACGAAGAACAGTGAGAAAGCTATAGGGTATTTTTACAGTGGACAATCACCAGTGTTCACGGTGCTGACGCTTTGTCCTCCACCATGTTACAAAAGGGAAATATTATCTTGTTAAAGACAATGCAAGGCATTGTTTCAAATCAATGAAGATTCATGTGAGATTTATACTTAATGATGGGTACGATGTAGTACAATGTTGTTACTACTTTTTGAAAACGTCACAGTGCTGAACAGGGAATTGATTCCAGCTGTTTAGCACCATTGGACACTTCCTGAACAGACAACAGGTTTCGATTTGTAGTGTATCATAAGAGATTTATATATTTTGCTCGTGAATCTGTTATCTCAAGTCTCGTTACTGTTACACACCAAACATTTCAAATTGCTCTAACATATACTCTCCCAAAAGAGAAACGCATCATGAAAATAGCAATTTCATGTAGCAATGAGTTACAACGTGATTCATGTTACAAAAAGTTTTGCTCTGTTTTTTGGTCATATGGTGTTTATGTTTTGAAACATCACAACAAAACGCACCATCCGTAAAATGCCCGTAATTAACAGCATGATTTTCAATGTCGGCGTGTAGTGTCACAGAATACACAATTCACATGCAATGCACGTGAAAGTTGGGGATCAGATAGTCTCAATGATGGGTATAAAAGGTTGATCGCTGTCTGTCGATTATTCACTGTATTTGGAATATTGTTGACGAACGCAAAATGCCACGTCTAAGTGAAGCCAACCGTCATATCGCCATTGGTTTGCTTGAAGCTGGCCAGTCTCAACGTGCAGTTGCCCGACGCATGAATGTTCACCAAAGCACCATTTCACGGCTCTGGGAGAGATATCGCCGGCAGAATGCGGTAGCAGATCCCCCTCGTAGTGGGCGACCTCGAGCGACCACTGCGGCGCAGGATCGCTACATACGGGTACATCACCTGCGTCATCGAACAGCTACGGCGACCAGTGCTGCTCGACAAATACCCGGATTTAGGAGGCTTTCTGCACAGACCGTCAGGAACAGGTTGAGAGAGGCTGGTTTACGTGCCAGAAGACCTTATTTATGCCCTGTGCTTCGACAACAACATCGTCGACATCGAGTTCAATGGTGCACCAATGTTCAGGCCTAGAACCTACCGAATTGGCGTAGAATCTGGTTCAGTGATGAATCACGATTTCTATTGGAACGACACGATGGAAGAATGCGGGTGTACAGACGTCGACGTGAACGTTTCGCCGACTCTTGCGTTCCCCAGGTGGACAGATTCGGCTGGGGCGGTGTTATGATGTGGGGAGCGATCACCTGCCGTAGGAGAAGTGATTTGGTGATGATCCAGGGCAACCTGACAGCTCAACGGTACTGTGACGAAATCCTACGCCCACACCTCCTTCCAATCATTGATCGCCAGAGGGAGTTGTTTCAACAGGACAATGCAAGGCCCCACACAGCACGTCACACTAGAGACTTCCTCCAGAACCACAACATCAATGTGCTCCCCTGGCCCTCAAGACTTAAACCCGATCGAACATCTGTGGGATGCCCTGGACAGACGGGTGCGACGCCGTAACCCTCAACCCCAGACACTTCAGCAACTCACACAGGCACTACAGGCAGAGTGGGCTGCGATTGGGCAACACGAGATTCTGAGACTTATTCGTTCGATGCCGAGGCGATGTCGTGCAGTTCTGGATGCCCACGGTGGTGACACGAGGTAATGACTTCAGCGCCACCACACGTTTCCATGTGACACTCAAACTGACTTTCCTCGAGTTGGTGCCAAAGACGGATAAGTCTGCATTCCCAGAGTGCAATTTCGCTATATTTCATTGACTCATAAAGCCTACAAGATAACATAAACATAAAAATACAGTTGAAATTCCTATATGCGTTTCTTTCTTGGGAGAGTATATTACCACAGAGGACGTTGAGTTTATAAATACTGCAACACCTGCTTTCTGAATGCGAATACGACGAGTTAGGATACGTTCTGTCAGACATCGCTGCTTGCAGGTATCGCGGTATTACTCAACCGAATGTAGCGGTGGCAGTGGTAACTCTGGGTCACCTGACCTGGGTCTGTCATTAACACTCACAGTACAGTTGTATCGGGTCCATAGGTTTGAGATGGTCTGTCTGTCCATGCTGAAGTGCCTTGCCCCCTCATGCTGCCATGCCCGTCCTTGTAAACGGCTGATGGCGTTGTTTCGTCGAGCTTTTGTCAGTCTTTTCGTTCTCTTGTCGTCTATAGTGGCTTAAAGCAACACATGTGGAGTACCATTGATGTCGCTTTTTAAAGTCTACAGTCATAGGCTTCAGCTCAGGGTGATACACAATTTCATGATGCACGTGCATTTCACGTAGGGTGCGTTTTAGCGATTCACTACAGACGTGAGTGTAACGTTACGTCTTTGTTCAAATTTTCCTTTTTCAAACGTTTTGTCGTCCGCAACTATTCCCCCACATGTTGAGATTCAGAATGGATTGGTTTGTGTCAAACATTTTCCTAAAATTCTAATTTTTTCAATGTATAGTTTCCTTTTTTTAAGAGTATATATGGCCTTTAGGCACTCCTATACTTTTTAAACGGTTTCAGAAGCCTCGCTTACATTTTGAGAACAGTTTTACATTGACAGGTTCAATAGCCTGAAAAAGGCATCTTAACAAATGCATCATAAAACATGAGGCACCATTTTAGTTTCGGTTCCCTACTTTATGATATCTAATACTCCCACTTGTAACATAGCACTCTGCGAAACACGTAATTAACAGCAATACACACGTGATCATATCACTATTTTGATCAAGGATGGGAGTAACGTATATGTTTGTACGTTTTGTAGAAGTGGATGGATTACTTGTTCTGAACGTCGCCCGCTAAAATAGGTATGAAGACATCAAAGATTGAAACCTCAATAGTCATCAAGCAAACAGCACAAGTGTCCCCCAAGGTGCTTAGATTGATACTTTCCGTGATTATTTTAGCATTGTTTTCATTTTTCCATGTTTTATTAGGATACACTGCACATACAGTAAATCGTTTTCTTGTACCACAGGGAAACCGTCACAGTGCCGTCTTTGGTCTGAAAGTCATGCGTGCTGAGACGTAATTTCCGGAAATATTTAGAAGACTGCTCTAGGCTATTCCTGTTATCTGATTTATTTTGGCAGCGCTGACTCAAATAGATCTTGTTCATAGAGGTGTGGCAAATGCGAGCATCAGACATTAGAAGTATGGTGAACGGGTCCTGGAAGCATCAGAACAAATTGTCTGGCATTCACCAATGTGTTTTTTCTCCATAGTTCGGGTTAATAATGTGAGGACGACCTCATCAAATTGTTGAATAGTCTCGTCGTTATTGGATGTCGTGATTCCCTTTGGTATATGGAAGCGCTCCAGGGTCAACAGAAGTGTGTGTTGATGTGATTGTTGGTATAACGCGATCTCACGAATTGCATGACCAGCCAGCAAAGTCAACAATGCAGGATGAGGAATGAACAGATCCAAATAGTCCTGCTTTACAATGATGTCGGACATATTGTGAATGAATGCATTTTAAAATGATATTATAAAAGTAACGGTGATCATATCAGTCAAGGCCAATGCTGGTCTGTAAACACGGAACGCTTTCAACACATATCACACAAAGATAATTGTCACAATATGATTAGAACAACCCACTGATATTGATTTCATTACCCATTTCACTTATTCTCAGGTTTCATCTGATAATGATTTGCCTCTCTATTCGGATTGTGTGAAGACGTCAAGAATCAGTGCCAGATGATTACAGTATGTTTGTGGAAGAGTATGTGCATTTTATGTTTCTGTGGTTTCTGGTTTGTGCATCTACTATTCTTTAATCAATATGTCACTATTCTTTGCCAGCCCTGTGAGGATACAAACAGCATGCTATATGCCAGAAAACAATTTATTGTTGTGTTTTCTATAAGTTTACAAATCCATCCGAATGTCTGATGCTCGCATTTACAACACTTCCAAAAACAATATCTGTGTTCGCCAGTCCTGTCGCAATAAATAAGCAGACAGTATAGCCCAAGGCCCATTTGAATAATTCCGGCACTTACGCATCAGCAAAATCACCTATGATAGACAGAAGAATGTCCTAGACACAGAACAAGCCAAGTAGTCCAAAATATGATGAAAAACAGTCCGTGGTGTTGTGAAAGATACAGGAATCATACACGTAGACACCATCCATAACCAGAAATGTCACTTTGAGGCAAACATCTGTGCTACTGTGCCCGTCTATCATGCTTTCTTATATTACAAAGCAAGTGATGTATGAAGTAAATTTCCCTTCATAAGTCAGTTCTACAAAATTACATGTTGTTTTTATACTTCTACATAACGTGAGTGTCTCGTTTTTTATGCTTCCCTTCGTTAAATGTGCTATGTTATCCTCTTGCCTATTTTGTTATAGTATAACGTTCATGGTTTTCTAAGCAAGTTTGCGCATTGAAATGAAAGGGAATTCCGAACCTTAAAGAATAAGGGAACATTTCCTACAGTAGTCCTGTAAAGACAACTCTCCGCTGTCAAGGCAGCTATATCATTACACTGACACACCGCCGTGCAACTACATTTGTATGTTGGTCCGTCGTGGGAAGGATTCAAGGATATGTCATTAGTGGGATCAAAAATACAGTTTTCACACCCAGCCATATTGTCCAGTTTACAGGCTGGATAAAGATTTCAAGACCAATTTGCACATGCAATAGATTCCGATTCGTTACATGATAGCGGCTTCTTCACATGATAGTAGTCAATTCGTTCAGGATGCTTTGAAATAACCTACTTTCTCTAAAATATATATTTAATCACTTCATAAGTTGGATACATGTATATAATAAGACATCTTAAGATAGTGATATAGAAAGAAGACATTACTTCAATGAAAACATTATCAAGATACTTTCTATATCAAGACATGTTTACGGCTAAATGAAAATACCATCAAAGACGAGAAGTGGCTTTGATCTTTCATTCAATGTTTATGAAGTGTTATATGTTAATCGTTTTAAGCGTATGACAGTAAAGGTCAGATTTGTGCAAAATAGAATGAAGCACGCCTATTAAGCATTGGAACATTAAAACATTGGTGAAATTTACATCATTTTGCTTGTTTCATTTGAGGTTAAACATAACTTTCGCATCTCATGTCTGCGTTCAAAGGCTCCACGCTGAGTACTTTCTCTGCAGCCAGCAAGCATTTCAATATAACTTCTCTGTGGATATTACATTTGGCACTTTCAATCAAAGAATTTCTGATTTACTGATTGGTAAACTACCTTTGATCCTGTAACTCTTTCACGGCAGCACGTCCGTAGTGACTTTCCTCACATATCTTGCAATCTAATAACTCCGCCAATGATTCACTATAACCTATTTCTCTTCTTATCATTACAACTATAATGATTACAATCATGATTATCGTTGGTTTTAATCTTGTCAGTATCACTCTCCACAATTATCCTTATGGTTTACATTTGCACTGATCCCAGCGTCAATGGCATCATCATACTGACAAAGATCAGAAGTATCCCAATGCTCAATGACCTATATTGTTATTTGAAAATATTTGGGTTATACATATTTTTCTCTTTTTTGCCTTGAGTATTTGGAGGAGATAACCTAATGTTACAACTGATTACAAACATAACCAACAAACTCGGTGATTACAATTATGTCCACAAACAACCAACAAACTCGGAGATTACAATTATGTCTACAAACAACCAACAAACTCGCTGTCTACGGAATTGAAAAAAGGTCATTGATAGCAAATTGATCCTTTAACGGAAATTTCAACCTGTTCAGGTTTGTATAAACAATTGCTGGTGAAGTCATTGATCGTCTATGCGCGGAAACTACTCGGTGGGCTTTAGCAATTTTGATTATTTTATATTTTAGAGACGTATTGTTGGTATTGAAGTTCAAAATGAGGTAATCAATATTTACAGTCAACTTGATTTGGCTTACGGATTTATATTTGACGCCCATTGCTTTTTGTCATTTCAGAAATTGAGATGAGGTAGAGGGAGGAGGATTTATATAATGTAACAAATCGCGACTCAAGAAAATATAACTAGCTGAGCTAACGATTGATTAACTGAAGTTTTGCCACCCACTGTATCAACGCAGCATGCACAAATGATCTCAAATGTAACAGTAACAGGTTTTATGTCGTGTCGACATTCCCATTACCCAGGCTAACAGTTCTTCCCCATCACATTGAAGCTTGCTTTATATCCATAGGGCATAGTTACGACATTCCTATGCGAGAGGTATGCTTCTTGAAAAGTCGTTGATGTTTCGTGTGGCGAAAGAATTAACTGCTTGTCACAAGGCAATCTCCCACAAGCAGTAAAAACAACCCACACTCAGTTCATATACATATCGCACGGCTATTTTGAGCCATTTCATCGGATGTTAAAGTAGGTTGTGAAATATGTCATAATATATTTAAAACATTGCTTGAGAGGGTGGGTCATAGACGTGGCGGAGATTACAAATTCACAGAATATATATTCTTGTGTTTGTTTTAAGAATGTAGACATGTTCTCAATGGGTCAGTGGAGATTCTATTGTGATGCATCTGTCATTAAAAGCAAATAAAGTGATCATGTTGAGAGCAACATTCATATGAAATGTGATCATGGTCACATCATGGTTTCTTACTAATTCGTCTTTCACTGCAAGTGATGAAACATAATGGACACAAATCCTCAAACGAAAGTTCACTGTCTGTAACAATAACCTCGTTTTTAAATTTTATGTAGAAACAAATAGACAAAAATTAAATGACTCTGAAGCCTACAGAGTGGTCCCTCTGGACGGACTATCCATGGCTTCACCATCCTGTGTTTATAAAATCCTAAGCAGACTGAAAATCATGTTGAGGACCTTCTGCAACCAGTGTACACGTCTTCCTTCCGAGTTTCATTCAACCTGATATGTGTTGTAATCCGACACACAATTAACATCATTTTGCATTCTTATTCTTCGATTCGGCTACCTTCTAAACAATCTTTCGGAAATGCTTCAGATATGAACATCCTTCATGCAATGAAAAGCATATTTATCAAAACAAAAACAATACTGGCCATGCATAGAGATCGTTAGAATTAGAGGAATATGTGTCAGCATAGTAAAACATATGACATTGCTATTATAGAAACATCTATAGTCACTCTGTGTAATGCTGAGAAAAAAACAAAGAATAATTATTAATATTATTATCATACTAAATTATGTTGTCCTAATATTATTATACTACTGATCAAATTATGGGAATGAAATTTCATATGGTGAATTAATGGTTGAGGTACATGAATCAGATTTTCTTTTTAAAACAAACACGCCTAACAAATTCATTCTAATGACTTGACATGAGTAGGCCCAAAATGTTAGCGCCCAATGGACGGGTTCAAAGGTAACTTACCCATCTGAAGATTAGAGGTACCTTTGGTGAAAAATGGCTAAATGTAATATCAATACAAAATGATTTATTGAAATAATTATGTTGTCCTCAACATGACAGAAACCTCAAAAGACAAATACTGGGTGTGCTGGCTTTGAACGTGGAAATCAGTTGCAAAACAAGGAGGTAACTGAAAAGAAACAAGTAAAAGCAAGTTAATTACAACTATGTTTTAATGCTTCCATTTTTCATTAGATTTGTTTCCTTTTTCTTCAATGAGATGATTAATACATAACCCAAGATAATTATTGATAAATGAACTTTCAATACCTCCTAAGGCATTAGTCGTCTTTAAGGGTACCTTTTTTACAGAAATATGAAGGAGCATTTCCATTAAAAGGCACTCTAAAATATTATTATGAAATGAGTGAGTGAATGAGTTTAGTTTTACGCCGCAATCAGAAATATTCAGGCTATATGGCGGCGGTCAGTAAATAATCGACCAGACAATCCAGTGATCAACAGCATGAGCATCGACATGCGTAATTGGGAACCGATGACATGTGTCAACCAAGCCAGTGAGTCTGACCACCCAATCCCGTCGGTCGCCTCTTACAACAAGCATGGGTTACTGAACATCAATTTTGACAGGGCTGACTCAAAAGGCTATTTTTCATTAATGTGTTGTAAATGTTGTAATCTGTCATTTGAAAAGTACACTTCGGGGAGGCAACGAAATAAGCTATTTTCTGACACTAATCAAGCTATGTTTGTTTTCTCCGCAAATGTTGACTATGTGCGACTGTTGTGTAGCTGGACAAATTAATGTCTGAATGCAGCCTCCAACAACAAACAAACAAATTGATACAATCTTAATCTGGAAAATGGATCCAGCAACTGATTCTAGCAAAAAAAGACATTGAAAAATTGATAAGAATTACTTTATTTATGTGGAATAGAATGACTAAAGTATCATGGATATAGTTTTTTTATGTGCAAACTAAGATCCTTCTCAAGATGAATCTTCTTAAAGTGATTTATTTTAGCAGCTGTCTTGAACGATGTCGTTTTTCAAATTAAAGGTACCTGTTGACATTCACAGTTTGGGGTACCAGGAAAACATGTGACAATTGTATCATTAGTAACTCAGTAATAGATGTGACAGAATCTTTATTACATGTATTTGTCACGCAGTCCCTGTGTCACAATGAGTGGTGCTATCGTCTGTTGCCTCAGGCTGTCTGCAAGAAACTGCAACTGGATAGCACCATTGGTACATGTCCCACGCATGCGAAACGTTATTGCTCTCTTGGAAAGTATTCGCTGTTGAAAATGAAGCAATGATCATTAGCAGCAATTTACCAGTACTGAGGAGCCATAAGGCTAAAGATTTTGGTCCGAATACACCTTGAGGATGGGTTGTCACGCGTTTGCATGAGAAGCTTGTTTAGACAATAAATGACGGGTACAAAGGATGATTATGTATCGACAGATTAGAGAAGCTTTGGTGAAAACGTGCAATCTGGTATTCGTCCTGTGTTTAAGTGGCATTCTTCTGTTGTCCTCAACATGGTACAAAGTTCCAAAGAAAGCGGAGTGTGCTCACTTTGAAGGTGGATATTAGCTGCAAAACAATGTGCTGCCTGAAAAGACACGTACAAAGGACAATTAATTAGTCCTATGTTTTAATGCTTTATTGTTTCACTAGGCCAATTTCAACCCGTATTTTCATTTTAAAACTGCTTTAATTGGATCATTTGAGTGAGATGATTAAAACAAAAGGCAGTCTTTATCTCTATGATTAAATAAACATTGATGAATGAATCTTCAGAAGGATCAAAGGGCCTGCTTGTATTTTATGTATTTGATTCCGCTGTAAACCGTTTAATGTAATAAATATCCGCCAGACGTTTTACGGAAATTTCCTTTCAAAGGGAAATATCACATAAAAAGCAAAGAAACACTTTCAATAAGCATTAAAGAACTCTGTAGATGCAGTATCCATCTGTACGATTCTGACGTTATGTTCTAATTCGTAAACTCAACCGAACATAAAACATTTACAAATAATCGCACATCTCTGTATTTGGGTACGTTCACGTCAGCCTGACGGGGCGGCAAGTTTATTGAAATACATTGAATACGAAGTTTACATCCACGGCTGGAACCTATCTGAACGGCTCCTCGGTGCTGTGTTATCTGGTAACCAGATCTGTCCATGTGCTCCAGTAGAGATTTCCGTTTGGAATTCCCGGAAGCCTGAAAAACTTAGAAAACTTTATTAATACATTGTAACATATTCGATATTCAAAAATTATTATACTGTCTTACATATTGAATAACAAATCAACTTTCAACTTTTCACCTTCACGAATCTTAAGATGGGTCCAGTGACCTAGAAAATGGGGAAGTCCAGTGACCTAGTACATTTGTACATGAGTGAGTGAGTGAGTGACCTATTACATTTGTACATGAGAGGTCCAGTGACCTAATACACTAGGTTCAGCGACCTATTACATCCGAGGTCCTGTGACCAAAATTCAACCTGAAAACGGTTTTGCTGTTTACGAACCACTGATATAAGTTTCACCTGATCCATATTTACCTTGGACGGGCGGGTGGGCGGGCTGTCCTGCCCCGTCAGTCGTGAATCTTAAGTGCCTGCTGCACGTGCAATCTACCCTTTTATAGCACACCCATCACGTGACTTGCTGCACGGACTCAAGTTCATCTGTACTGAATACTCTCGAACCCAAATACACAACCACGTATTAGTAAATATATGAATCAAAACTTGTGTTTATGAATTGTTGTCAAGTATGGTTGGCGAAAAATAAATTTCACCTTAAGCAATATCCGCCCAAAACTCTTGCTGACCACAAAGAATTCTCTGCCACATCCCCAAAGAATATCGTTGCACACTTACAAACAATGGACCTACTCCACGTGTATCCTTTCCCTTCACTTTAGGAACCCAAACCCGACCAACTGCTGTAATGTTGAGAAAACCACCATGTGTGCTCAGTTTTATGTTTCAAATGTAATGCCATGAAATCCGCACACTCGTTCAGTGAACTGATTAATGCAGGACAGAAAGTCATCCATCACACTTAGACACCAAGACAAATTACAGCTGAGGAGCTTCTAACACGCTTGAACTAGCTTTCTCCTTCTGAATATTTACTTATCTTGTTGACCCAATAAATCAGAGAAAGCAAATTGCCATCAAGTGCGGATTAAGTGTGGTCAGTGGCCGCTTTTGAGCACAAGACTAAGAGAGATAAGATGGGTGTGTACCTGGCGTCTTTAAGGGACATGTAATCATGACAAAGTAGGCACTGGCCACCGCAAATGGTCATAATGTTTACATCATGGACGAGACACAGCTGTTATGGGACATATCAGACAATTATTGTGGAGGATATACAACTATATCGACATAATGCAGTTGCAGTGTCTCGACCATCCAGGTGTTTCTAGATTGAGACGACTGACTGCAGTATAGCTTAAGATGTTAAGCAATTATGGATATGAGTTGCATTAAGGCAAACTGTGACGTAAAGATGTCAGAAACGTTTATGGTATAAGTGTGGAGCACATTTCCAAACTTGTTTTCAGGTGAACAATTGATTAGCTTTTACATATGTTTATGACTTATGCCACCTTTTCGAGACCACCCAAGTTCCACACTATTCATAACACATGCTGTAATCTAATCATGATGTCAATCACTCGATGCTCATAAAAACGTTGGACCTGTACAATTGACAGTTTTTTCAGTAATGTCCTATGGATATAGAACGGGGTTTGATACTTATACTTGTAATGCAGAAACGGTTGTGTTGAATTTTCTTTCCCATATCTAGATAAGGAAAGAGAATTAGGACATTTTGACAATCATCGTTGCTTTTGCGATATATGTTCTCTTTACTTCAAATTCTGTTTACTAAACTCATGATATACTCAGACTCGTACGTACGAAACTGCTTTCTTTGGTTTTGTCGCTTCTATTCTAGGTGCAATGAAATACTTCCTGTCTGCTGATTTATTGTGATAGGGCTGGCAACGACAGATATTGTTTATTGAAGTGTGGTAAATGCAAGCATCAGACATTTGAAAGGACTTGTAAAAGTCTAGAAACCAGCACAAAATGTTCTAGAATTCACCAAACTGTCTTTGTCTTTAAATATGTGGTCAATGAATAATACACAATAATGGATACACAAACCAGAAAACCCAATCGCAAACCACAGCAACATAAAATGATCTTCAGTATACAATCTAAAATTATCTACCACTGATTCTTGACGAATTCACACAATGAGACTTGAGAAGCAGGCCATTATCAGGGCTAACCTGAGAACAGGTGAAAGGGTTAATAAAATCGATATCCGTGGGGTGTCCAAAGGATACTCTCACTATTATCTCCTTGTGGAATATGTTAAAAGATTTTATGCATTAACAGGCCATATCTGTCTTAGATAGTGATCATTATCCAGCATGTCCGAGGGATCGAAATTGACTTATAAGATCACGTATATATTTATTATATTATTGTGCATTCAGAGCCAATATCACCCGCACCATTGTAAAGCAGGACTATTTGGATCTCTTCATTCTTCATCCTGTATTGTTGACTGTCTTGGCTGGTCATGCAATTCGTGAAATCACGTTATACCAACAATCACATTTACACGCTCTTCTGTTGACCCTGGAGCGTTTCCATATACCAAAGGGAATCACGACATCCAATAGCGACGAGACTATTCAACAATTTGATGAGGTCGTCCTCGCATTATTAACCCTATTCATGGAGAAAAACACATTGGTGAATGCCAGACAATTTGTTCTGATGCTTATAAGACTGGTTTGGCACCAATCTGATGTCTGATGCTCGCATTTGCCATACTTCCATGAACATGATCTATTTGAGTCAGCGCTGTCAAAATATATCAGAAAACAGGAATAGCCCAGAGCAGCCTTCTAAATATTGCCGGGAATTACGTTACAGCATGCATGAATCCCAGACCAAAGAAGGCCCCAGACATAGGGCAAGGTGGTTACTCTGTGGTAAAAGGGAATACTTTGCTGTACAAAGAAGGGGAAAATGAATGGAATGCTTAATTTGATCCAGACACATTACAACAGAAACACTTTGGGGAAACGTGTGCTGTTTGCTTGATCACCATTGTGGTTTCATGTCAAGTCTGATGTTTAAAACAAATGACCCATCACGTTCTACAGAATGTACCAACGTATATACTCGCATCCTTTCTTTTTGTAATAGAATGAGATGATTCAATGTATATTGACTTTAATACCGTGTTTCACGTCATCAAACAACTTTGTGATTTCTGAAAAAGCCCTCAGGCCCTAAACATAGCAACACCAGTAGATATTACCAGTAACAGCAGCTCAATGGGTTATGACAGCGTGTGGGTTTTTGAGAAGATAGTTTCAGTTGACTGGGTACCTCTGCGCGTTAAGTAAAATACACGGACCCTGTCGTACACACACACACACACACACACACACACACACACACACACACACACACACACACACACACACACACACACACACACACACACACACACACACACACACACACACACACACACACACACACACACACACACACACACACACACCACAAAAAAAAGATCCTGTAAATTTCAGAGATTTTGTTTTGCTATAAGCAATTCGACGCAGGTTTGAGCCAGGGTATATCAGATTCTATATTGTTCTGTGTGGATTGGGCACTTCCAAAAAACACAAACTGTTCCTGGATTTTTTAGTATGGCGACAGAATCTGCAAACATTTATATATATATATTTCAAACAGGCCCTTTATCCCAAAACATCAGGCTTTGAAGAAATAGAAAGTACACAATCCAGGTTGAATCATAATGGGATTTTAATCCTTTTTCTATACCTTTACGGTGGAACATCACAGTATAATATACAGGAAGATGTTTTTCTTCACGTTATTCCTGACCCTGGATATTGCAAGTTTCACTTAATCATCCAAACACAGTCTTGCATCATTCCTTAATTCAAAGCTACATTCAGCTGCAAGGGTGGAAGTGAAACACAGTTTAAAACTAAACTGAAGGTGGTGAAAAAGTCATTCCTCCCAAAAGCTGACAAACCATAAAAAGGACAGAGAGACAATCATGTGGTTATAATGTGCATCGAAGTGTCAAAATTAAAAATGACAAAGTCTGTTATGCCATTCCGACTATTTCACAAGCATTTATTTTTTATTCACAAACAAATTATGATATTCGCCAGGTGTTAACAAAACGATCATCATAACCTGCCTCACCGATAGCACTAGTCTCACACTCACATGTAAAGTATGTTGGTCACCTGAAAATTGTTACTGATGTGACAAAATTACACATCCTTAACATGTTTGACATAAAACCTTTAGAAAGCATTGCTGAGGACCTTTGCCAAACATGAAACATGTTTTAAAACATTCTTTTAAAGTCTGCATTAATGCTGCTGACATGACCCATATTGCCAGTCACGAGTGATCCCCAAATTGCAAAACAGATGACAAAATTATCCCTGTAATATTTCATACATTTTGGCCTCCACACACAGACAGAGACAATATTTTATTTAAGTCTCACATTATATGTACATATTGCACTCACATATAAATATTAATAAATTATACAAGCCACTCCAACTGTAGTTATGAGAGACATTAAGTAAAACAACAAAGCATATTTTAAAAGATAAAATAGCATAACAAGATAGTAGTGTTTAATATCATTTATATAAATATATACTTCGAGCATGTAAAATATCCGTTAGTGTTTAAAAAGTGGGAAAGCTCGTATTCTCTAAATTGTCTGTGTACTCTTTTATTCCAGTTCCACTTATGCTTCCATGCATAGCTGTCTGTCCCTACAAGTACAGCTCTGTTGGTTCTGGTATCCTCCATGTTGACTAAACGTCCCACTGTCTTCTCACTGCTACGTTACATGCGACAGCATATTTACGAGGGAAAAGTCACAAATGATATGTTCAGATTTGAATCAAGACTTGTTGGTTCAAGCCCAGTAAAACGACTTAAGAATAACTAATGATAATTACCCATGCAAATCAGCTGGTCGTGCCAAAACTTACTATTACTGACAGGCATAAACCTCTGAACAGTTACAGCAACACCAGATTCAGTGGTACGACTAAAGATAGCAAGATATACTTTAAAAGAAAACTCTCAACACATTAAGAAATGCTATGTATCCACTTAGTACAATCAGCAAATGGACTCCACAACTCTCTCCACTGATTCCAATGAGTCTTCAGAATAACCTGCCTCTATCGAGCATTAAGGCCGTAACCCTACATAACATGTTGCCGTAAATGGAAAACATATATATGTATCAAGAAAATCTGCAATTAATCAGCCTTTGGAACAGTTGTGACAAATTTTCAGAATATATTTTCGACAAACCCATTTGTCAAATGCAGTATGCAACAGAAAATCGTTATGATGTGGGGTCCTTTATCCCAACGATCCCATGTGGTACGGTAGTTACATTGGCACAGAATCGCAAAACGAGAAAGTAATCAACTTTATGTCTTAGTAGGCTTCCATTTCGGTAACTATCACCTCATCATTGTCCGACCACCATTAATTTCCCCAACGTTCATCTTACTCTACTTTGTTCGCCTTACTGATAATCCCTGGTATCTACCCTGAAAGCTTCACTGACCAGATGGGACGAAATGTGTCCTTAACATCTTGGAGATAGCTACTCGACTCTACAGCATTGATTTTCTGGGGAGCAGTCTCAGATTGTCTCGTACATTGTCCATGGAGAATAACATCACAACCGGCACTGGCAGCGACTTAAAAGTGTTCACCATGGAAGAAGAGTGCAGTCAGTCTTTCTTGTATCCTGGTCGTCAAGGACAACATTGAGTACTCAACTTGGTATCTGTATGTTGTTCTAACATAACCATTTCTTTTGCTCTTAAGCTTATCGCTACATTTAACCCAGTATAAGCTCAGTGTTATCCTTACTGTGGAATCTGTTGTGTGACATTCGTGCTTTAGCTGACGCTAAACCTATCACCAGTTTGATCTGTAAATATTCATTATATTAATCAACTCAATTTACCTCAGTCTCTGCTCTCTTTAACCGTTAGTTATGGCATTAGCCGTTTGCGTGGTACAGGTCATATAGTTTTAGTTTAGACATGGTTAAATGTGGTATTCCCGCTGAACGATGGCGTTTTGTTCATGTCTGACCAGACAATACAGTGATTGAAATCGTGAACATGAGCATTCATTTTAGCTTCTGACACGATGATATGCGTCAACCAAGACTCTGTGCATCTGGAATACGACGATATGCCACAACCAAGCCTGACCTCCCCTGACTACACTCGACCACATCCGATCGAGTCTGTTGCCTCTTACGTCTGCCATAGGTTGCTGAAGTCACCTTCCAGATCGGATCTTCTCGGGACTGGGGATGTCGACTTGAACTGTAATGTTTAAGGTACACTTTCGGGGAAACACGTACACTCCTCGGGGTTTTTTATACTTCGACTCATTCATCATCGTCTTTGCCAGCTTAGAGCACATTAAAAAAACAGGATTACCGTGAGGTATCATCTCAAATGAAGTATCGATTTTCCTCCTTTCGTGATTCTATGTATAGGGAACAAGACACAAGTTCACACATATTTCCGCAGCCGAGGTGTTTGTCAGTTCAGACAAATTCCTAATGCAGTTTAGTAATCTAGTCTGATAATTGGATTATAGAGATTTTTTTAGTATTTATTGCAATGAAAAGTTGCAGTCTCGTATTACTTTAAGCAAACCTTGTGGAAACGTTTAATGCATTATTTCTTTGATTGACTGCAGCGGAGTTAATCCATTGGCTGATTTGACAGCTGTCCTCTCCGAGGTCCGCCAGAAACATGTCAATTTCATCTTATGCTGTCGACCGTCTGACACTTCTCAGTTATCCGGATTGTACGGCTAAGCTCTGCCCGTCATCAAAACAGATGCCTGCACAATTAGCTCTGAAAAACGACCTCTTAAAAATGGACATATTACGTTTTAATGACTTCGTGTCACTTAGCCTAAATTCGAATAGATTTTGTGGGCAATATGGAAGTGAAAAGAGGTATGCTCAAGTTGCCCAAAGAAACAAGGTCAATAACAATCCAGCTGAGGCCTAATGTTTTCGTTACCATAAAAATATGGAGGCCCAGTTTAAAGCATTCACTTTGTACCATTATAATAACCATGATAATTATTGCAAATATATGTCAGTCATGCGTAGAGTGTGTGCGTGTGTGCGATGAGGGTTTCTCAGATGTGTGAAGCCCATTAGTAAGCACTGACACTGTGACGCCGAAAATTTTCTTCTAGCTAAATTGCTTCATATGTTTGTAACATTGAAATCTGATTTCATGTCATGTAATTGGTATGGTGAGAATATTAAATGCATTGTTTGCAATCAGATTAAAAAAATTTACCTTCTCCTGAGACCCTTTCTTTAAACACTATTTTGACATTATGGTACAGGAACACAACGGCAGTACAGGTCACTATGTCTCTGGCTGGTGTTAAAAAGATTCTTGATTCCTTTCTTTCCTGGTTGTTTAACGCTGCACACTGAAGGCGGTCTGTAAATGCCAAGCCTGATAACCCTGTGATTGAAATCATAAGCACAGATGTGATCACATGCTTCCCCCAAGTCCACCCGAATCAGTTAGTAACCTCCTAAGACAACAATGGGTTGTTAAAGACCAATTCCAACCCGGACCTGGGATACTTAGCTGCAAATTACAACTTTGATATCTGTATCAAAAGACTCGCCAAGGAACAGGCATGACTTGCTTGTGCAATCTTCCAGCCACCATCAAACAAAGGTGTACATGCCCGTTTGTCTGGCAGTTTACATTAAGGTAGCATGTCCAAATGGGTTCTCTGGTGTAATTCACTATTTTGGCCGTGTTGTTCCAGGGGAACAATTAACTTGCTTTGCATGCAATTGCGACGGATGCCATCGTCTCCATCAACATTTCGCAACACAAACACGTGGTATTATGATTTAGTAGTGGTTCAGAGGCATTTGTTGATCATATAACTAGAACAGTACCTCGACCCAGCATAAAGCAGATATTTTATATGACTATGGAAAAGTTTTGTCGCTTTTATTTCCATCTGTAGCTTTCTGTAAAAATCACTTTCTGCAAGACATCATTCTGCCTGGGAGTTTTAATACCATCTCACATCAGCCTTAAACTGACACCAGTGTTGACGCAATTCAATACCACAGCACGGGACTCATCACAAACGGGAAATACCCATTGACCCACAGACTGATTGGAAAACTGATAATGGATTTGGCAATATGTGATTGAAACGTTTTGCATGTTTCAGCTGCTGAATATCATCAGACAATTTTGTTATGCCAACGAAACATGTTTGCCTTTTCTTTATTTCATCTATGAATGTGAGGAATGTAAACGTTTGTCGCAACGCACTATGATATATCTGCTAGTATTTGTCTTTTATTGTATACCATATGAGTTTTATAGCGGAATGGAAAGTATGAGATCCATAACACTATGAATATATTACAAACCAAATAGTGTCTCATGTTTTCTAAAGTCTAACTTCAGCAAGGTGTTAACTTCACAACAAGGAACTGATCAAGTGCGGAAACTGAACATAATTTACATCTGGTCAGAATCGATTGTTAATAGTTTGCGGATGTACAGCATGAATATTCATGTTCGGTTAAATGACATTCTTTCTTCATACCAACACTAAGATCGACTTGTAACGGCTCACTCACCAACCCCCAGACTCTTCGTCTCCATTTCAGTATCAAATATGAATTGTCATTACGCGATAGACACGGGGAAAAATCTAACCCGTGTTTCGCCAACATTAAAGGTAATATCAGCAATTAAACAGTGGTGTTATCGTACCACAAGCTCTTATGCGTCCCTAATCCAATCAATCATCTCGCTATGGGAAGAGCACAATTTATAGCATTCAGTCTCGTTGACAGATACTCGTCACATGAAACTATCATCAATACAATTTGCGACTGACATAAATTAATTCTATTACGAGAAGTCTTTGATGTGAAAAGCTGGCATGAAATTGTGTCTGACGAGGCGCAGGATTACCTATGGTTGATGGCTTCTGTGATCAAACAGATCATATGGCGCAGTCAGACACCAACATGGCCGTTGACATTTACGGAAGTCCTCTCAGATAATTGGGTAATGTAATCCAAACAGCTATGAGACGGTGAACCGATGTGTATTTACATCCATTGATGAATTTAAACTGTGAAAAGGATATAATTTGTGAATCTGCCAGTAAATCGGGATTATGATGGTCTTAGGATGTATCATTTCGAGGAGCTGCGTCATAACTATTTCAGGTTTCCAAGCCCATAAGTCACTTAAGTGATTTATGCTGTGTCAGCAGCTTCCTCCAGCTTAAAACACTATTTGCTGTGATCAGTTCCTGTAGGAAGACACATGGAGAGAGTATAGAATGCTCCGCCTGTTTTACTTTACTTTGAGGGATAGCAGATTACTCCGCATCACAAGAAGTATATTTAAACGCACAGCTGAATTTTAAATGATCGCAGTTATAGCTCGTAACAGGAATGTCAATATTGAATTCCAGTTTTAGCTATCAGGTTGACATTCACAAGCCCTTCCTTCCCCCAAACATAATTCATCACAGGATCTAAAAGAAAGGTGGCACTTGGAGGACAATCCGTTCATAACACTGGAACCCTGTGTCATCTTAGGTACACTTCTACGTGTGGCATTGGGATATTCTTAGTGTCAGGTGTGACATAAACACACATTGACTGGAAACATTTGTGCATTGCTCCTAAAGCCACTTCGCATCTGGCACGCCTCCGTGAGACTTGCAACGTTTACAAAACGCTACAGGGGGCAGAAAAAGACCACCAAAGGCAAACGTAGTTATCAAAAATGAATCCAGGAAGATTTAGATAAATATACAGGGAAGGAATAACGTGAGAAAGCCAATTGTACATTATCACGTGATCGTTCAATAGAAAACATCTAGGAACAAGAAATCAGAGGATAAAATGTCCCTTCTGATTCAACCATGATGTACTTTTTGTCTTGGAGATTTTGATGTTTTGTTGAAAGGGGCCTGATTGATATATATCCACAAAGAGCGACACACACAAGATCATATCAGTCTGTTGAGCAAGGATGGGAATAACGATGGATTATTTGTTCTGAACGTCACCCGCTAAAATACGTATGAAGACATCAAAGATTTAAACCTCTATAGCCATCAAGCAAACAGCACAAGTGTCCCCCAAGGTGCTTTTATTACTACTTTCCGTGATTATTTTACCATTGTTTTAATTTTTCCATGTCTTATTAGGATACACTGCACATACAGTAAAGCGTTTTCTTGTACCACAGGGAAACCGTCACAGTGCCGTCTTTGGTCTGAAAGTCATGCGGGCTGAGACGTAATTTCCGGAAATACTTAAAAGGCTGCTCTGGGCTATTCCTGTTTTCTGATTTATTTTGTCAGTGCTGACTCAAATAGATATTGTTCATTGAAGTGTGGCAAATGCGAGCATCAGATATGAGAAGTATGCTGAACGAGTCCTGGAAGCATCAGAACAAATTGTCTGGCATTCACCAATGTGTTTTTCTCCACAGATAGGGTTAATAATGCGAGGACGACCTCATCAAATTGTTGAAAAGTCTTGTCGCTATTGGATGTCGTGATTCCCTTTGGTATATGGAAGCGCTCCAGGGTCAACAGAAGTGCGTGTTGATGTGATTGTTGGTATAACGTGATTTCACGAATTGCATGACCAGCCAAGACAGTCAACAATGAAGGATGAGGAAAACACAGATCCAAATCGTCATGCAGCTGCTTTACAATGATGTCTGGAGATATTGGGAATGAATGCATTTTAAAAGTAACGGTGATCATATCAGTCAAGACCAATGCTGGTCTGTAAACACAGAACGTGTTTAACACATATCACACAAAGATCATTGTCACAATATGATTAGAACACCCACTGATATCGATTTTTATTACCCCTTTCACGTATTCTCAGGTTTCATCCGATAACAATTTGCCTCTCAATTCGCATTGTGTGAATTCGTCAAGAATCTGTGCCAGATGATTACAGTATGCCTGTTGAAGATTACATGTATGTGCATTTAATGTTTGTGTGGTTTCTGATTAGGACTTTAGCTTTCTGGTTTGTGCATCTACTATTCTTTAATCAATATGTCACTATTTGTATGCCAGCTCTATGAGGATACACACAGCTTGCCAGAAAACAATTTATTGTGGTGTTTTCTATACGTTTACAAATCCATCCGAATGTCTGATGCTTGCATTTACCACACTTCCAAAAACAATATCTGTGTTCGCCAGTCCTGTCGCAATAAATCAGCAGACAGTATAGCCCAAGGCCCATTTGAATAATTCCGGAACTTACGCATCAGCAAAATCATCTATGATAGACCGAAGAATGTCCTAGACAAAAAACAAGCCAAGTAGTCCAAAATATGACGAAAAACAGTCCGTGGTGTTGAGAAAAATACAGGAATCATACAAGTAGACACCATCAATAACCAGAAATAAGTCACTTTGAGGCAAACATCCATGAATATTACATGAGGACACTTTTAACCAAAGAATTTCTGATTTGCTGATTGGTAAACTACCTTTGATCCTGTAAGTTATCCAACATGTTTAGACACTTTCACGGCAGCACGTCCGTATTGACTTTCCTAACATATCTTGCAATCTAATAAATCCGCCATTGATTCACTATAACCTATTTCCCTTCTTATCGTTACAACTATAATGATTACAATTATGATTATCGTTGGTTTTAATCTTGTCAGTATCACCCTCCACAATTATCCCCATGATTTACATTTGCACTGATCGCAGCGTCAATGGCATCATCATACTGACAAGATTAGAAGTACCCCAATGTTCAATGACCTATATTGTTACTTCTAAATATTAGGGTTATACATATTTTTCTCATTTTTGCCTTCAGTATTTTGAGGAGATAACCTAATGTTACAACTGATTACAATTATGTCTACAAACATAACCAACAAACTCGGTGATTACAATTATGTCTACAAACATAACCAACAAACTCGGTGATTACAATCATGTCTACAAACATAACCAACAAACTCGGTGATTACAATTATGTCTACAAACATAACCAACAAACTCGGTGATTACAATTATGTCTACAAACATAACCAACAAACTCGGTGATTACAATTATGTCTACAAACATAACCAACAAACTCGGTGATTACAATTATGTCTACAAACATAACCAAAAAACTCGGTGATTACAATTATGTCTACAAACATAACCAACAAACTCGGTGATTACAATTATGTCTACAAACATAACCCAAAAACTCGGTGATTACAATTATATCTACAAACATAACCAACAAACTCGGTGATTACAATTATGTCTACAAACATAACCAACAAACTCGGTGATTACAATTATGTCTACAAACATAACCAACAAACTCGGTGATTACAATTATGTCTACAAACATAACCAACAAACTCGGTGATTACAATTATGTCCACAAACAACCAACAAACTCGCTGTCTACGGAATTAAAAAGAGGTCATTGATAGCAAATTGATCCTTTAACGGAAATTTCAACCTGTTCAGGTTTGTATAAACAATTGCTGGTGAAGTCATTGATCGTCTATGCGCGGAAACTACTCGCTGGGCTTTAGCAGTTTTGATTATTGTAAATTTTAGAGACTTATTGTTGGTATTGAAGTTCAAAATGAGGTAATCAATATTTACAGTAAACTTGATTTGGCTTACGGATTTATATTTGCCGCCCATTGCTTTTTGTCATTTCAGAAATTGAGATGAGGTAGAGGGAGGCCAATTTATATAATGTAACAAATCGCGACTCAAGAAAATATAACTAGCTGAGCTAACGATTGATTAACTGAAGTTCTGGCAGCCACTGTATCAACGCAGCATGCACAAATGATCTCAAATGTAACTGTAACAGGTTTTATTTCGTTTCGACATTACCCAGGCTAACAGTTCTTCCCCATCACATTGAAGCTTGCTTTATATCCACAGGGCATAGCTACGACATTCCTATGCGAGAGGCATGCTTCTTGAAAAGTCGTTGATGTTTCGTGTGGCGAAAGAATTAACTGCTTGTCACAAGGCAATCTCCCAGAAGCAGTAGAAACAACGGACACTCAGTTCATATACATATCGCACGGCTATTGAGCCATTTCATCGGATGTTAAAGTAGGTTGTGAAATATGTCATAATATATTTAAAACATTGCTTGAGAGGGTGGGTCATAGACGTGACGGAGATGACAAATTCACAGGATATATATTCTTGTGTTTGTTCTAAGAATGTAGACATGTTCTCAATGGGTCAGTGGAGATTCTATTGTGATGCATCTGTCATTAAAAGCAAATAAAATGATCATGTTGAGAGCAACTTCATATGAAATGTGATCATGTTCACATCATGGTTTCTTACTAATTCGTCTCTCATTGCAAGTCATGAAACATAATGGACACAAACCCTCAAACAAAAGTTAACTGTCTGTAACAATAACCTCGTTTTAAAACTCTATGTTGAAACAATTTGACAAAAATGAAATGACTCTGAAGCCTGCAAGTGCTCCCTGTGCACGGACGACCCATGGCTTCACCATCCTGTGTTTATAAAATCCTAAGCATACTGAAAATCATGTTGAGGACCTTCTGCAACCAGTGTACGCGTCTTCCTTCCGAGTTTCATTCAACCTGATATGTGTTGCAATCCGACACACAATAAACATCATTTAGCAATCTTATTCTTCGATTAGGCCACCTTCTAAAAAATCTTTCGGAAATGCTTCAGATATGAACATCCTTCATGCAATGAAAAGCATATTTATAAAAACAAAAACAATACTAGCCATGTATAGAGATTGTTAGAATTAGAGGAATATGTGTCAGCATAGTAAAACATATGACATTGCTATCATAGAAACATCTATAGTCACTCTGTGTAATGCTGAGAAAATACAAAGAATAATTATTAATATTATTTTCATTCTAATCAAATTATGGGAATGAAATTTCATATGGTGAATTAATGGTTGAGGTACATGAATCAGATTTTCTTTTTAAAACAACACGCCTAACAAATTCATTCTAATGACTTGTCATGAGTGGGCCCGAAATGTTAGCACCCAATGGACGGGTTCAAAGGTAACTTACCGATCTGAAGATTAGAGGTACCTTTGGTGAAAAATGTCTAAATGCAAATGAACATAGAGATTTGTTCTGGGTTACATCTTCTTTTATTCTCGAGTACAACGTTTCAGGGCTTGTTCTGTCCCCATCATCAGGTAAACTGAACAGTAACTGTTAACTCTGGCCGTGACGTCACAATGCTTATGACGTCACAATGCTATGACGACGCAATATATGTGGTGGTCAATAGATACAGATGACATGGCTCATAGAATACATGTTATTATGAATATATAAGATGTCATTTACTGCAAAATAATGGATCAATTTAGAACTGTGCAGATACTCATACAACATTGTTGATTGAATTAGAAATGTACAGAGACGTTTTTATAAATGTATAGAATGTAAAGTAATAGCAGTGTATACATAGAAATTATGCTTTATACATGGGAACAGTGACGAGGGTAGGGTATTGTATTATTGTTTTATGTACCATGCATTTGGGAGGTAGACACCCTGGTCCCTGTTTATTGCTGGTTTTGTGCGTTTGATGAAGATAGCTTCAATCAACTTGCGTTTACGCCAGGCACTGATGTTTTTTGAGAGGACTTCAGTTTCCCAGTCAATTTCATGATCGGGATTATTCATAATGTGTTCAGAAACTGCAGATTTTAGATCTGATTTGTCCACTGAAGTTTTGTGCTCTTTCACACGTGTAGCTACTGGTCTGCCTGTCTCACCAATGTAGATGTCACCACAGTCACATTTCAGTTTATACACACAGCCTTTAGGGTTGGATATAGCGTGATTGCATCCCTTACCATTTGCACGTAGCAAAGTTTTAAGGGTTTTGCCAGATGAGAAAGTGGTGTCAATGCTGGCCATTTTCTTTAGGAGTCTGCTGACTTGGTGGCTGATGGGCCCAACATACGGGATGTTGATGCGGATGGGAGATGGTTCAGGTTTCGGAGGAGACTGAACTTGATCTTGTAGTGTTTTCTTTATGGTGGTTTCTACAAGGTTCTTTGGATAACCATTGTATGTGATGAATGTTGTCATCAGGTGGTCTGTTTCTTGTTGCAGTAGGTCAGGGCTACAAATCTTTTTCGCGCGTCTCGCAAGTGTGGCAACAATTGCTCTCTTGGTTTGGGGATGGTGGTTTGAGTGATAGTGAATATATTGGTCTGTGTGGGTAGGTTTCCGATAGACCGACGTGATGAGCTGGTTGTTTGAGTTGTCACTGGCGATTTCCAAGAAAGGGAGGTTGTTATGCTGTTCTGTTTCCATCGTAAACTTAATTCTAGGGTGTTGATTGTTGAGGTGATCTAGGAGTGCATTGGGTGAGTGAGTTAATATTTAACGTCACATCGGCAATATTTCAGCCATATTGTGACGAGAACATTCGATATTAGAATGAAATATATGTATATTATAAAAAAAACTGCCAACGAAGGGCAGTAAAACAACTAGAATATCACAGATATCAATATAAAACTAACGAACAAAGCTAAAATATTCCAATTAAAGAAGACAATACAATGTAAAAATGGGCTATAGATCGCCAACAACTGAAGGTAGATCACCATACTAGGAACCATGGGGACTTACATTACTTTTGCTACCTGCATTGACCCTAGTTGGATTAGGAGTGCATTGGGGTCATGATGGTTGTCTAGGATAGAGAACGTGTCATCAACTTTCCTGTGCCAACATAGTGGTTGGAATGGTGAAGTAGCCAGAGCAATTTCCTCAAAGTTGGTCATGAATATCTCAGTTATGAGAGGTGAGAGTGGAGATCCCATGGGTAGACCATGAATCTGCTGATATACCTGATCTTGCCATGTGAAATAGGATGTTTCAAAATAGCTGGATACAAGGCTGATGATGCTGTCGATGGAAAGTTTTGTGTCGATATGGTCTATACAGGACTCTAATCGGGATCGTAGGATTGCTAGGGATTCTTCTAGAGGAATGTTAGTGAATAAGTCTACCACGTCATAACTGACCATGGTGCCACAAGCTTGGTAATCCTTAAGTTTGTTAACAAACGATGATGAATCAGTGATGAAGGATTTACCTTCTTTCCCTAATGGTGCTAAAAGTTTCGACAGGAATTGGGCAGTATTGTAAAATACCGACCCTCGGGAGCACACTAAAATTCTGGTCTTCACTGGCGATTTATGAATTTTGACAGTGGCACGAGCGTAAGGTGGCTGGGAGTTGTTGGGATTCAGTTTGTTGTGTATAATATCATTTATCTCACCTTTGTCATGAAGTGTTTTCAGGTTCTTCTTATGTTTAGATTCTAACTTTGCAGTTGGGTCCTAAGACACTAGTTTGTAGGTGGAGGTATCACTTAAGGTAGTGTTAACCAGGGTCAATTTAATTTTGCAGTAAATGACATCTTATATATTCATAATAACATGTATTCTATGAGCCATGTCATCTGTATCTATTGACCACCACATGTATTGCGTCGTCATAGCATTGTGACGTCATAAGCATTGTGACGTCACGGCCAGAGTTAACAGTTACTGTTCAGTTTACCTGATGATGGGGACAGAACAAGCCCTGAAACGTTGTACTCGAGAATAAAAGAAGATGTAACCCAGAAAAAAAATCTCTATGTTCATCAAATATCATCTTCTAAAATGCCAATCAAGCATCTAAATGCATATGGTTAATTGAAATAATTATGTTGTCCTCAACATGACAGAAACCTCCAAAGACAAATACTGGGTGTGCTGGCTTTGAACGTGGAAATAAGTTGCAGAACGAGGAGGTAACAACTGTTTTAATGCTTCCATTTTTCATTAGGTCTCCTTCAACCAGTATTTTCACAAAAAAGTAACCTTTATCTTCAATGAGATGATTAATACATAACGCAAGAAAATTATTGATAAATGAACTTTCAATACCTCCAAAGGCATTAGTCGTTTTAAAGGGTACCATTTTACAGAAATATGAAGGAGAATTTCCATTAAAAGGCACTCTAAAATATTATTATGAAATGAGTGAGTGAATGAGTTTAGTTTTACGCCGCGGTCAGTAAATGATCGACCAGACAATCCAGTGATCAACAGCATGAGCATCGACATGCGTAATTGGGAACCGATGACATGTGTCAACCAAGCCAGTGAGTCTGACCACCCAATCCCGTCGGTCGCCTCTTACAACAAGCATGGGTTACTGAAGATCAATTTTGACAGGGCTGACTCAAAAAAGCTATTTTTCATTAATGTGTTGTAAATGCGACTATCTGTCATTTGAAAAGTACACTTCTGGGAGGCAACTAAATATACTATTTTCTGACACTAACCAAGTTATGTTTTCTACGCAAATGTTGACAAATTATGCTGGACAAATTATTGTATGAGTGCAGCCTCCAAAAATGTATACCATCTTAATCTGGAAAATGGATCCAGCGACTGATTCTAGCCAAAAAAGACATTGAAAGATTGATAAGAATTACTTTATTTATGTGGAATAAAATGACTAAAGTATCATGGATATAGTTTTTTTTATGTGCAAACTAAGATCCTTCTCAAGATGAATCTTTTTAAAGTAATTTATTTTAGCAGCTGTCTTGAACGATGTCGTTTTTCAAATTAAAGGTACCTGTTGTCATTCACAGTTTGGGGTACCAGGACCATGTGACAATTGTATCATTAGCAACCTCAGTAATATATGTGACAGCATCTTTATGACATGTATTTGTCACGCAGTCCCTGTGTCACAATGACTAGTACTATCGTCTGTTGCCTCAGGCTGTCTGCAAGAAACTGCAACTGGATAGCACCATTCGTACATGTCCCACGCATGCGAAACTTTATTGCTCCCTTGGAAAGTATTCGCTGTTGAAAATGAAGCAATGATCATTAGCAGCAATTAAACAGTACTGCGGAGCCATTGGGCTAAAGATTTTGGTCCGAATACACCTTGAGGATGGGTAGTCATGCGCTTGCATGAGAAGCTTGTTTAGACACTTACTTACGGGCACAAAGGATGATTATGTATCGACAGATTAGAGAAGCTTTGGTGAAAACGTGCAATCTGATATTCGTCCTGTGTTTAAGTGGCATTCTTCTGTAGTCCTCAACATGGTACAAAGTTCCAAAGAAAGCGGAGTGTGCTTACTTTGAAGGTGGATATTAGCTGCAAAACAATGTGCTGCCTGAAAAGACACGTACAAAGGAAAATTAATTAGTCCTATGTTTTAATGCTTTATTGTTGCAATAGGCCAATTTCAAACCGTATTTTCATTTTCAAACTGCTTTAATTGGATCATTTGAGAGAGATGATTAAACCAAAAGGCAGTCTTTATCTCTATGATTAAATAAACATTGATGAATGAATCTTCAGAATGATCAAAGGGCGTATTTCACTCCGCTGTAAACCGTTTAATGTAATAAATATCTGCCAGACGTTTTACGGAAATTTCCTTTCAGAGGGAAATATCACATCAAAAGCAACGAAACACTTTCAATAAGCATAAAAGAACTCTGTAGATGCAGTATCCATCTGTACGATTCTGACGTTATGTTCTAATTCGTAAACTCAATCGAACATAAAAACATTACTAATAATCGCTGTATTTGGTTACGTTCACGCCAGCCTGACGGGGTGGCAAGTTTATTGAAATATATTGAATACGAAGTTTACATCCACGGCTGGAACCGATCTGAATGCCTCCTCAGTGCTGTGTTATCTGGTAACCAGATCTGTCCATGTGCTCCAGTAGAGATTTCCGTTTGGAATTCCCGGAAGCCTGAAAAATTTAGAAAACTTTTTTAATACATTGTAGTATATTCGATATTCAAAAATTATTATACTGTCTTACATATTGAATCACAAATCAACTTTCAACTTTTCACCTTCATGAATCTTAAGATGGGTCCAGTGACCTAGCAAATGGGGAAGTCCAATGACCAAGTACGCGAGATCCAGTGACCTAGTACATTTGTACATGAGAGGTCCAGTGACCTAGTACATCCGAGGTCCAGTGACCAAAATTCAACCTGACAACGGTTTTGCTGTTTACGAACCACTGATATAAGTTTCACCTGATCCATAATTACCTTGGACGGGCGGGAGGGCGGGCAGTCCTGCCGCGTCAGTCGTGGATCTCAAGTGCCTGCTGCACGTGCAATCTACCCTTTTATAGCACACCCATCACGTGACCTGTTGCACGGACTCAAGTTCATCTGTACTGAATACTCTCGAACCCAAATACTCAACCACGTATTAGTAAATACATCAATCAAAACATGTGTTTATGAATTGTTGTCAAGTATGGTTGGCGAAAAATAAATTTCACCTTAAGCAGTATCCGCCCAAAACTCTTGCTGACCACAAAGAATTCTCTGCCACATCCCTCAAGAATATCGTTGCACCCTTACAAACAATGGACCTACTCCACGTGTATCCTTCCCCTTCACTTTAGGAACCCAAACTCGACCAACTGCTGTAATGTTGAGAAAACCACCATGTGTGCTTAGTTTTATGTTTCAAATGTAATGCCATGAAATCCGCACACTCGTTCAGTGAACTGATTAATGCAGGACAGAAAGTCATCCATCACACTTAGACACCAAGACAAATTAAAGGTGAGGAGCTTCTTATCCTACATGCGATAACACGCTTGAAGAAAGCTTTCTCCTTCTGAATCTTTACTTATCTTGTTAACCCAATAAATCAGAGAAAGCAAATTGCCATCAAGTGCGGATTAAGTGCGGTCGGTGGCTGCTTTTGAGCACAAGACTAAGAGAGATAAGATGGATGTGTACCTGGCGTCTTTAAGGGACATGTAATAATGACAAAGTAGGCACCGGCCACCTCAAATGGTCATAATGTTTACATCATGGACGAGACACAGCTGTTATGGGACATATCAGACAATTATTGTGGAGGATATACAACTATATCGACATACTGCAGTTGCAGTGTCTCGACTATCCAGGTGTTTCTGGATTGACACGACTGACTGCAGTATAGCTTAAGATGTTAAGCAATTATGGATATGAGTTGCAATAAGGCAAACTGTGACGTAAAGATTTCAGAAACGTTTATGGTAAAAGTGTGGAGCACATTTCCAAACTTGTTTTCAGGTGAACACTTGATTAGCTTTTACATATGTTTATGACTTATGCCACCTTTTCGAGACCACCCAAGTTCCACACTATTCATAAACACATGCTGTCATCTAATCATCATATCAATCACTCGATGCTCAAAAAAACGTTGGAACTGTACAATTGACAGTTTTTTTCAGTAATGTCTTATGGATATAGAACGGGGTTTGATACTTGGCTAATAAAATCGATATCCGTGGGGTGTCTTAAGGATATTCTCACTGTTACCTCTTTGTGAAATATGTTAAAAGATTTTATGCATTAACAGGCCATATCTATCTTAGATATTGATCAATATCCAGCATGTCCAAGGGTTCGAAACTGACTGATAAGATCACGTATACATTTATTATATTATTGTGCATTCAGTGCCAATATCACCCGCATCATTGTAAAGCAGGACTATTTGGAACTCTTCATTCCTCATCCTGTATTGTTGACTGTCTACGCTGGTCATGCAATTCGTGAAATCGCGTTATACCAACAATCACATTACATGCACTTCTGTTGACCCTGGAGCGCTTCCATATACCAAAGGGAATCACGACATCCAATAGCGACGAGACTTTTCAACAATTTGATGAGGTCGTCCTCACATTATTAACCCTATCTGTGCAGAAAATCACAATGGTGAATGCCAGACAATTTGTTCTGATGCTTGTAAGACCGGTTTGGCACCAGTCTGATGTCTGATGCTCGCATTTGCCATACTTCCATGAACATGATCTATTTGAGTCAGCGCTGTCAAAATAAATCAGAAAACAGGAATAGCCTAGAGCAGCCTTCTAAATATTTCCGGAAATTACGTTTCAGCATGCATGAATCCCAGACAAAAGAAGGTCCCAGACATAGGGCAAAGTGGTTACTCTGTGGTAAAAGGGAATACTTTGCTGTACAAAGAAGGGGAAAATGAATTGAACGCTTAATTTGATCCAGACACATTACAACAGAAACACTTTTGGGAAACGTGTGCTGTTTGCTTGATCACCATTGTGGTTTCATGTCAAGTCGGATGTTTAAAACAAATGACCCATCACGTTCTAAAGAATTTACAAACGTATATACTCGCATCCTTTCTTTCCGTAATAGAATGAGATGATTCAGTGTATATTGACTTTAATACCGTGTTTCACGTCGTCAAACAACTTTGTGATTTCTGAAAAAGCCCGCAAGCCCTAAACATAACAACACCAGTAGATATTACCAGTAACATCAGCTCAATGGGTAATGACAGCGTGTGGGTTTTTGGGAAGATCGTTTCAGTTGACAGGGTACCTCTGCGTGTGAAGTGAAATACACGGAACTTGTCGTAATAAAACCACTAACTTCGTTGTCACGTGTCATCGTATTCTTCACACACACACACACACACACACACACACACACACACACACACACACACACACACACACACACACACACACAATCCTGTAAATTTTGCTATAAGAGATTAGACGCAGGTTTGAGTCAGGGTATATAAGATTCTATATTGTTCTGTGTGGATTGGGCACTTCCACAAAACACGAACTGTTCCAGGTTTTTTTAGTATGGCGACAGAATCTGCAAACATGTATATATATATATATATATATATATATATATATTTCAAACAGGCCCTTTATCCCAAAACATCAGGCTTTGAAGAAATAGAAAGTACACAATCCAGGTTGAAGCATAATGGGATTTTAATCCTTTATCTAGATCTTTACGGTGGAACATCACAGTATAATATACAGGAAGATGTATTTCTGTACGTTATTTCTGACCCTCGACATTGCAAGTTTCACTGAATCATGCCAAACACAGTCTTGCATCATTCCTTAATTCAAAGCTACATTCAGCTGCAAGGGTGGAAGTGAAACACAGTTTAAAACTAAACTGAAGGTGGTGAAAAAGTCATTCCTCCCAAAGGCTAACCAACCATAAAAAGGACAGAGAGACGAAGTGTCAAAATAAAAAATAACAAAGTCCGTTATGCCTTTCCGACTATTTCACAAGCATTTATTTTGATTCACAAACAAATGATATTGGCCAGGTGTTAACAAAACGATCATCATAACCTGCCTCACCGATGGCACTAGTCTCACACTCACATGTAAAGTCTGTTGGTCACCTGAAAATTGTTACTGATGTGACAAAATTACACATCCTTAACATGTTTGCCATAAAAACTTTAGAAAGCATTGCTGAGGACCTTTGCCAAACATGAAACATGTTTTAAAACATTATTTTAAAGTCTGCATTGATGCTTCTGACATGACCCACATTGCCAATCACGAGTGATCCCCAAACTGCAAAACAGATGACAAAATTATCCCTCTAATATTTCATACATTTGGCCTCCACACACAGACAGAGAGTATATTTTATTTAAGTCTCACATAATATGTACATATTGCACTCACATATAAATATTAATAAAATATACAAGCCGCTCCAACTGGAGTTATGAGAGACAAGAAGTAAAACAACAAAGCATATCATAAAAGATAAAATAGCATAAAAAGATAGTAGTGTTTAATATCATTTATATAAATATATACTTCGAGCATGTAAAATATCCGTACAGGTTTTGGCACTAATAAAGATAAATAAAGGGTTGGGTAAACTTTTCAACATCAGACAGATCTCTAAAACTGAGTATGCTATCATGAAATTTGTCTAAAAGCGGCGTCCTGATGTGATGGTAAAGGGGCAATGTAATAAGACGTGTGATTCATCCTCAGTTTTGTCCTTGCAGGAGAAGCATAATCGTTTTTCTATGGGCAGGTTTTCATATCATCCCGTTTCCATCTTTAAAGGGGCAATTCCACATCTAAAAAGCGTAAGTGCTCACTTGTTTCCATGACTCATATTACATGACACATAAATATGTCATTTTAAAAGTCTTGTACACTCGTAGTTTATTTTTACCTTTACCATGCTGCCAACCTTCTTTCTGTAACTTCTCCTTCCATTCAATTGTAAACCTATTCATTTCACAGTTCTCAATCACGTGACTGATGTGCCGTTTACAATATTTCACATTAGTGTTTAAAAAGTGGGAAAGGTCGTATTCTCTTAATTGTCCGTGTACTCTTTTATTCCAGTTCCACTAATGCTTCCATGCATAGCTGTCTGCCCCTACAAGTACAGCTCTGTTGGTCCTGGTATCCTCCATGTTGACTAAACGTCCCCACTGTCGTCTCACTGCTACGTTACATGCGACAGCATATTTACCAGGGAAAAGTCACAAATCATATGTTCAGATTTGAATCAAGACTTGTTGGTTGAAGCCCAGTAAAACGACTTAAGAATAACTAATGATTATTACCCATGCAAATCAGCTGGTCGTGCCAAAACTTACTATCACTGACAGGCATAAACTTACCTCTGAACAGTTGCAGCGACACCAAATTCAGTGGTACGACTAAAGATAGCAAGATATACTTTTAAAGAAAATTCTTTTCAAAGAAAATTCTCAACACATTAAGAAATACTATGTTTCCACTTAGTACAATCAGCAAATGGACTCCACAACTCTTTCCACTGATTCCAATGAGTCTTCAGAATAACCTGCCTCTATCGAGCATTAAAGCCGTAACCCTGCATAACATGTTGCCGTAAATGGAAAACATATATATGTATCAAGAAAATCTGCAATTAATCAGCCTTTGGAACAGTTGTGACAAATTTTCAGAATATATTTTCGACAAACCCATTTGTCAAATGCAGTATGCAATAGAAAATCGTTATGATGTGGGGTCCTTTATCCCAACGATCGCATGTGGTACGATAGTTACATTGGCACAGAATCGCAAAACGAGAAAGTAATCAACTTTATGTCTTAGTAGGCTTCCATTTCGGTAACTATCACCTCATCATTGTCCGACCACCATTAATTTCCCCAACGTTCATCTTACTCTACTTTGTTTGTCTTAATGATAATCCCTGGTATCTACCCTGAAAGCTTCACTGCACAGATGGAACGAAATGGGTCCTTAACATCTTGGATATAGCTACTCGACTCTACAGCATTGATTTTCTGGGGAGCAGTCTCAGATTGTCTCGTACATTGTCCATGGAGAATAACATCACAACCGGCTGGCAGCGACTTAAAGGTGTTCACCATGGAAGGAGAGTGCAGTCAGTCGTTCTTGTATCCTGGTCGTCAAGGACAACATTGAGTACTCAACTTGGTATCTGTATGTTATTCTAACATAGCCATTTCTTTTGCCCTAAGTTTATCGCTACATTTAACCCAGTACTAGCTCAGTGTTATCCTTACTGCGGAATCTGTTGTGTGACATTCGTGCTTTAGCTGACGCTAAACCTATAACCAGTTTGATCTGTAAATATTCATTATATTAATCAACTCAATCTACCTCAGTCTCTGCTCTCTTTAACCGTTAGTTATGGCAATAGTACCTTTAGTGTCGTACAGGTCATATAGTTTTAGTTTAGACATGGTTAAATGTGGTATTCCCGCTGAACGGTGGCGTTCTGTTCATGTCTGACCAGACAATACAGTGATTGAAATCGTGAACATGAGCATTCATTTTAGCTTCTGACACGATGATATGCGTCATCTGGAATAGGACGATATGCCACAACCAAGCGTGACCTCACCTGGCAACACTCGACCACATCCGATCGAGTCCGTTGCCTCTTACGTCTGCCATAGGTTGCTGAAGTCACCTTCCAGATCGGGGAAAGACGTACACTCCTCGGGGTTTTTTATACTTCGACTCATTCATCATCGTCTTTGCCAGCTTAGAGCACATTAAAAAAACAGGATTACCGTGAGGTATCATCTCAAATGATGTATCGATTTTCCTCCTTTCGTGATTCTATGTATAGGGAACAAGACACCAGTTCACACATATTTCCGCAGCCGAGGTGTTTGTCAGTTCAGACAAATTCCTAATGCGGTTTAATAATCTAGTCTGATAATTGGATTATAGAGATTTTTTTAGTTTTATTGCAATGAAAAGTTGCAGTCTCGTATTACTTTAAGCAAACCTTGTGGAAACTTTTAATGCATTATTTCTTTGATTGACTGCAGCGGAGTTAATCCATTGGCTGATTTGACAGCTGTCCTCTCCGAGGTCCGCCAGAAACATGTCAATTCCATCTTATGCTGTCGACCGTCTGACACTTCTCAGTTATCCGGATTGTACGTCTAAGCTCTGCCCGTCATCAAAACAGATGCCTGCATAATTAGCTCTGAAAACGACCTGTTAAAAATGGACATATTACGTTTTAATGACTTCGCGTCACTTAGCCTAAATTCCAATAGATTTTGTGGGCTAGATGGTAGTGAAAAGAACAAGTTGCCCAAAGAAACAACGTCAATAACAATCGAGCTGAGGCCATGTTGTTTTCGTTACCATAAAAATATGGAGGCCCAGTTTAAAGCATTCACTTTGTACCATTATAATAACCATGATGATAATGGCAAATATATGCCAGTCATGCGTCGAGTGTGTGCGTGTGTGCGGTGTGGGTTTCTCAGATGTGTGAAGCCCAGTAGTAAGCACTGACACTGTGACGCCGAAAATGTTCTTCTGGCTAAATTGCTTCATATGTTTGTAACACTGAAATCTGATTTCATATCATGTAATTGGTATGGTGAGAATATTAAATGCATTGTTTGCAATCAGATTAAACAATTGTACATTCTCCTGAGACCCTTTCTTTAAACACTATTTTGACATTATGGTACAGGAACACAACAAACAGTACAGGTCACAAACACGTGGTATTATCATTAATGTTCAGTGGGTTCAGAGACATTTGTTGATCACATAACTAGAATAGTAAATCGACCCAGCATAAAGCAGGTATTATCATATGACTTTGGAAAAGATATTTTTTTGTCGCTTTTATTTCCATATGTAGCTTTTTGTAAAATCCCTGCAAGACATCAGCCTTTAAACTGACATCAGTGTTCACGCAATTCAATACCACAGCACGGGACACATCACAAACGGGAAATACCCATTGACCCACAGGCTGATTGAAAACCGATAATGGATTTGGCAATATGTGATTTGAAACTTTTGTATGTTTCAGCTGCTGAATATCATCAGACAATTTTGTTATACCCAAAAACATGTTTGCCTTTTTTTATTTCATCTATGAATGTGACGAATGTAAACGTTTGTCCCAACGCACTTAGATATATCTGCTAGTATTTGTCTTTTTATTGTATACCATATGAGTTTCAGAGCGGAATGGAAAGTATGAGATCCATAACACAATGAATAAATTACAAAACAAATAGTGTCTCATGTGTTTTAAAGTCTAAATTCAGCAAAGTGTTAACTTCACAAAAACAAGGAACTGATCAAGTGCAGAAACTAGGTATAATTTATGCCTGTCAGACTTCATTATTAATAGTTTGCGGATGTACAGCATGAATATTCATGTTTGGTCAAACAACATTCTTTCTTCACACAAACACTAAAATCAGCTCACAACAGCTCGCTCACCATCACCTAGACTCTTCGTCTCCTTTTCAGTATCAAATATGCTTTGTCATTACGCGATAGACACGGGAAAAATCTTACCCGTGTTTCGCCAACATTAAAGGCAATCTCAGCAATTGCACATTGGTATTATCGCACCGTAAGCTCCTATGAGTCCGTAATCTAATCAATCATCTCGCTACGGGAATAGCACAATTTATAGCATTTAGTCTCGTTGATAGATACTCGTCACATGAAACTATCATCAATACAATTTGCAACTAACATTAACTAATTCTATTACGAAAAAGTCTTTGATATCTAAACCTGGCGTGAAATTGTCTCTGACGAGGCGCAGGATGACCTAAGGCTGATGGCTTCTGTGATCAAACAGATCATATGGCGCTGTCGGACACCAATCCGGCCGTTGATATTTACGGAAGTCCACTCAGAGTCAGAGAAATTTGGACATTGGGTAATGTAATCCAAACAGCTATGAGACGCTGAAATGGCAAACCAATTTGTATTTACAACCATTGATAAATATAGACTGTTTAAAGGGATTTAATTTGCAAATGTGCTAGGAAATCGAGATTATGCTGGTTTAATGATGTCCCATTTTCCTCCCTGAAACAATGTCAGTACACAGTCTCTGCAGACGTTTCTGCATCTTGATGAAGACAGTTCTCACTGTTGTTTGCTCCTTCTTGAACCACACAGATGGGTGATGGTGACCAACCAAGTTAAAGAACATACATTGTTGGTTCTTGGACCACCTGCTAGAGTCACATTTTATTTGACAAACAGAACTCAAACAGTACTCCACGGTGCTCGGAAAAAGAATACCAGGAAAAAAACGGAAAAAAAGTAACAGATTTTGCTGGGGAAAAAAGGTAACAGGAAAAAGAGTAACACCTTTTCAGCTGTTGTGTTTTTATTCATTAACAAAGTATAACAAAACAATTACAAGCATATTTTTTGCATTCATAAGCAACTTGTAGTGATTTGCACGCACAACTGAGGTATTTCGGCGATTGGGTAGTATACTTATTAAGAAATGAGGGGGAACAAGAAATAGAAATTTTGAAAGAGTGGTGTTACTGCCCAAAAATACAACAACTCAGTATTAAGGGAAATTTGAATGGGAGGCCGAATTAAAACGGTAAAAACTATGAAATCTATAAGCAATGTTCTCAGACCTCAGTTCTAGCTAAATGTTCTTATTGAGACTAATGTTCTGGCCAACCCCAGTCAGAATAATTTAATTAACAAAGTTGTTTTTACTATCAAGTAAGCTGAGTAGGTGAGAAGTTGCTCAGTAAAAACAAGTAACAAAAACAACTTAAATAACATGATCAAAGCTCATCCTAATCATAATTAAGTGTTTATATAAAACTGTTACAAGGTACTTTTTTCCGTTACTTTTTTTCCTGTTTCGTTTTTTCCTACATTCGTACTCCATGCCACAAGCCAGTTTGTTAAAACAATCTTATTGTGAACACTAATTATTCTTTGATTGAAGCAGCTAACATCACATTTTGACAAACAGAACTCAAGCTAAATCCTGGATTAGATCTGCCCGGTTAAAATATCATTGTTCTTGGTTAACTCAGTATTTAATCTTTTATACACAACCCCATTTTAGTTTTCTTTACAATAACTTGATGTCAACAACAACTTAATCTGTTTTCACAATAATAGGACTTTTTTCCGGTACTTTTTAACCGAAGACTTTTTGTTCCTCAAATCTTTTCCTTGACCATAAGGATTCCTGGTTCCTAACCCCATGGCTCATGATAGTTGGTTTCACTTAAGTGATCTGTGCTTTGTATGCGATGTCTTCCTGTTTTAAACACTATTTCCTTTGACCAGTGCATGAAAGAACAGATGTCAAAAAACATTTATACACAAAGAACTTACTGAAGCACCCCCTGACATATCTCACGATTGAATGAGCCCAGATCTTAATCATTTGGAGAATATCTTGGACATGATTGGTCGTCGTGTGCAACAAATGGATCCTCCTGTACAGGGCCTTGCCCAAGTGGAAGCTGCTTTACACGAGGAATGGCGCAAACTGACCCTTCAGAGGATCGGGAGACTGGCAGAGGGTGTGAGGAGGAGAGTGCTGGCTGCCATGCAGTCACATGGAAGTGAATCGTGTTAGAAACCCAAAATAACATTTTGAATGTTCACATTCACCAATCAATTTAACATTAAACATTCCAGGGCCATACCTTTGTATTCATGGTTTTGCTTGAAAATCAGTGTTGTTTGGGATTTTAAAATGAGCACTTTTCATAATAAAATCAACATGGATTCCAATCATTTTGTCGTTTTTTATGAGTAAAAGGATCATGCGGGTCAGAAGAACTCACGTTTTTCCATCGTGGGCACCACGAGAAGTTTTTGGTACGTGTTGAAAACCTATCATTACAAAAATACAGGGGGTGTTTAATTAAGTTCGTTGTGTATATAAGGGGACGGGTATGTGATTCCAACCCCCGATGAGCATGTTCCGGTACTTCCCTCCACACAACAAAGGACGACAGTGTCCAATCACCGATCATGCTAACATCGACGATTTTGACAATTATTTCGAAATGGTATAATTACTGAAAAGTTTGTGCAGATTTTTGACACCTCCAAAAATATTATACATCAGATTGATCTGCTAATGAATATTGAGTGTCATGAGAAGTTTCAACATCAAAGAAACACTGCTTTTGATGATCGCTCAATTGAAGGTCACCCTAACTTTACTAACTGAATATTTCTCTTTAGTTTATGGTGTTGTGTCTGAATGACATTAACTGTCAAAAATACAATTCTTATTTTAGGGTCCTATGCTGCTATTCCTCTAGTTGGAAGGATCATTGAAGCAAACATATCTGAAGACATCAAAGCCATTATACAAAGTTACTGGGTATTAATCCATGCACAAATCGAAAGGCCTCTTTGTGTTGTAATAGATTCGCTTCCGTCTCACACTGTTGAGTCGAGCTTTGATGTGTCGGAAGTTTCAGTGAGGAGCCAATGGTGTTGCTTAAGATCCAGCATCTGACTTATTTTCAGGTCCGACGAGTTTGAATACAGAAATGTGGAGAGTAATTTAGTAAATTGCGTAAACAAATAAGCTAGTTCCATTTCTTTTATTCAGGGCACTGAAGAGGCCACAGGCCTACAGTACAATACAAGTGTGTACAGTCACAAATACTTGTTCTGCTTGAAAGAAAGACTTCAAAGGTGAACAAAGATCGCGAAATGACCCTACGTGGTTGGAGAATGTCCGGTCTGGCTGATGTGCTTGAGTGACTTTAAACAATGACCAGTGAAATACACAATGCCATTTTAGAAAGTGGTCAAATGTAACATATGTTATATTTGGGATTAACTTTCTTAGTACAATGACCAGTGATTGTGACAGTGATAATGACTTGAGATCTGTAATGAGGAAGTGACCTGTATTGGTGTAATGTGTAGTGTCAACACTTCCGCTATTGTTACATAATTTTCCGATGAGACAGACAGACAGACAGACAAATTTATTCTGTAAAAAGACCCTATGCCCATAATACATGATAAATTACAAACATATTATCCTGCATGCATTAAGTTTAAGATTTTGAGGATGATTTTAAGGTGAATACTTTAGATACATAGCATCCAAGTTTATATGATACATCTTTGTCAGTAGATTCCATCAAGTGTATGAAGTTAGTAGTTGTTGGGTAGTCTGTAAAGCGAGCTGGTAGATATTTTCTTCTTAGATGAGAGAATGTTTCACACTTCAGAAGTACATGGTATTCATTTTCCACAGTCTTTATATATTTTTCTCTAAACAGTAACCATAAATTCCTTTCTTCATGGGGTATATTGTTGTGTCTTCCAGTTTAACTTTTAGTCTAAAATTGTTACATCTGAATTTTGATATATAATATTTTAAATATTGTGGTATGTCATTTCTTATATATGATCCAACGTTGAGTAGAGACTTATATTCATAATAAAATTCACATTTAGAGGAAGATTCCAGGGAGGAGTGCCAGTCTTGATAGAGGTTGTCTGAGAGTCTTATTTTAAATTCTTGAAGAAATAAACCTACATCACCAATATTTTGTTGGATCTGTACCAAAACCTAAGCGAAAAAGGATTTTCTTAATTGAGGTAGCCCATGAATATCTTTCAACATCATCAAGTGTTTTGAGCATCTTATATGCCTGATGAGGTAGTCTGTTGTTTCCAAGGTGAATTAATCTTGTCCAGTATTTTATTGCTCTTGTCCTGTAGAGTATATTGAAGGGGGAGTCTGCCACACTCCCCTGAAACCTTGTTATTTGGAGCATTTTTAGTAAGTCTGAGAAATCTTTTACAGAATGATGCTTGGATACTCAGCTTGTTATATGAAGTTCCCCAGATCTCGGCTCCATAACATAATATTAGAACAATCATACTTTCAAACACTTTAAAATTGTCTTCATAGCCCATTTTACCAAACTTCTTTTGAAAAGTAGCGATATTGAACATGGCTTATTGGCTTGGCAGCTGAATGTTTTACTCCATGAAAGTTTTGGGGTAAACACTATCCCCAGATACCTGTAAAAATTAACAACTTCAAGTTCAGTTCCTTTGTAAGTTCATGTCTCATAATTTCTTAACACCCCCCCCCCCCCTCCCTCTGCTGAATACCATCACTATTGTTTTCTTTAGATTGACTTCCATGCCTGTAGAATCACAAAATTGATCTTTCACATCTATTTTCTGCTGCAGTTGTGCAACACTGTCAGCTAATGAAGACACATCATCTGCATATAATAATGCATAAATATTCCCCGCCTTTCTGTTCAAGTTGATATATGAGTTCAATTAAAGTAAATTATGAACAGTTTTGGACTCAAGACACATCCCTGACGGCTTCCGATGCTGCATTCAAAATATTCAGATAAGCTGTTTGACGATCTCACACATGCTGATAGATTAGAGTACATTAATGTCAGGAGTTTGATAAAAATTCCCTTTTAGACCCACTTTCCTCAAACTGTTCAATAGAACTTCATCATCAACCCTGTCAAACGCCTTGGAGAAGTCAATGAAGATGCAGTATAATCTCCCTTTAGATTTAGAAAGGAACTTCTGTGCTATTGCCTGCAGGGTGAAGATGTGGTCAATGGTTGAGTATCCAGGTTTAAAGCCAGCTTGACATTCATGGATAATATTGTTGTTGTCACACCAAGATTGTAGTCTTTTATGCAGTAGATTTGTCAAAATTTTACATATTGAGTCAATAAGAGATATACCTCTATAATTGTCAGTGATGTTCAAATTTCCTGCCTTATGAACGGGACAAATGATACGTTTCTCCCATTCCTGTGGGAACACTCCTGTGAATAAAATGTTATTAAAGAGTTTGGTGAGTACTGGTGTGATACAACTTTTAGTAGACTTGATCAATTCATTTACAATACCATTTGGTCCTGGAGATTTGTTGTTCTTTAGCTCTTGAAGATATTTGCAGATTTCATCATTGGTAGAGGGAAGATTAATATTCTGTGGTGTATCTGCCAGACACATCTCTTCTTCTACATCACTGATAATAGCATCATAGTTAGTTGTACAGTTGGAAGAGAGCAGATTCTTGAAATGTTCAGCCCATTGTTGTACTGATATCTGTTGAGTTATTTGTGATATCACTCTAGATGATTTTAGAATGCGCCAAAATAATTTAGGATTATCTCTGGCTTGAACAAGTTGTTCCTTCTGTTTGTCCTGATAAGATGACCTTTTTATTGCAAAGGTTTTCTTGAAATGTAAACGCAAAGATCTAAAATGGCTAAAATCACCCCATAGTTTCTGTGTGATCTAAGTGCAGCATATTTCCTGTTCTTCAAAATTTCAAGTTTTCTGATACCACCATGGGGGTTGTTTTAGACAGATTATTGTTTCCAAAAACAGATTTCCCATATTTTCTCCTTGAATGTTGTGCTGCAGTCTGATATAGAGCAGTGAGTTTATTTACAGCAAGTGTGACATTCTCATCAATAAGTCTGAAGAATTTCATCACTCATTTCTCTGAATTCACCCTGAAATGTACTTAGAAACAGCTCCTGGCTACTGTTAGAATTAGGCCATACACATTTCCACCCTGTAACACTGTTATTATTTTGTATGTTATTGTTGTTATTGCTACACAGTTCCTTTTGATTTGAATGCAACATATCACTGTTATCTTCATCTTCAGGCATATCTTTTTCAAATGTCAGAGAGCAATATAAAGGGAAATAGTATGAATCATCCTTATGGTGCACACCAAAATCAAAGATGTATGAGAAAAGTAGTGAGCTAGCTATCACATAGTCCATTACGCTAGCTCCATTGTGAGTAAAACATGTGAATATCCTTCAGTATCTTTAAATAACCTCTCATTGAGTGTGTGAATACCAAAGGTGCAGCACAAATCAGCTATTTCTTTTCTATATTTATTATAGGTTTTGTTATCTCTAGTAGATCTTGGCAAGTTAAAATCATCAGTTTGGTAATAATCCGAATCCTCCATGATATGGTCCAGGGAATCAGTTGGTATGTAGTCAAAATAATCATTCATCCTGGCATTAAAGTCTCCTAGGAGTATGATATCATGATCCGTATATTCACAAAGAATGGTCTCAAGATAGTTAGAAAGCACATCTATACCATATGTTATATTTGGGATTACACTTTCTTAGTAAAGTACAAATTCTAGTACTTTGTGAGTTGAGCCCCATCCGTGATTCGAACCCACACCCTCAGCCAGGCACCTCACCAGAACACAAAGTCAGCCGCCTAACCCACTCAGCTACCGCGACTTCCACCAAAAATGGAAGTCGGACAACTGGTAGTCTAGACTGCGGGCTTTGTGTACCCCTCTGATTAGTGTTAAGTGGCACGGCTTCCACGGCTGAAAGCTATAATTACACAATGCCATTTAGAAAGTGGTCAAATGTAGCATATGTTATATTTGGGATTACACTTTCTTAGTAAAGTACAAATTCTAGTACTTTTTGAGTTGAGCCCCATCCGGGATTCGAACTCACACCCTCAGGGTCAGGCACCTAATCGCCAGCACACAAAGTCAGCCGCCTAGCCCCCTCAGCCACCACGACATCCACATCATCAGGTAGCGGTTGCTGAGTGGGTTAGGCGGCTGACTTTGTGTGCTGGCGATTAGGTGCCTCATTTGTTAGTGTTACGTATGGGATCCAGAGTAGTCTCCCTTAAACTTCCGGGTCCAAACACAGGGTACGGTTCTTGTTGATGATATTCCTTGTGAGCGGATTCACTTCGTGATATTGCTGCTTGTGAAGGGTTTCCGTGAGAATCTGTAACACATACAACTTAGTTGGTCATCCGATTACTTTCCTACCGATGATGAGCTTGTTGTGACGGATTTAAGGGTGTTTACCCGCCTCCTTGGCCTCAGTGAATAGTTGTGACAGCGCTCGTCGATCCTCCCGTACCTCTCGAGTGAGATCTTCGGTTACACGGACAGATCCGTCTCCTGTCCTGGATATTTCCCTCGCCTTGCTTAGAATTACACTTTTGACTTTCGTGATGACAAAGTTGGCTATAATCGGCGGGTTCAGTTTTGTTGACGATAGTCTGTGTGACCTCGTTATAAGGACATCTTCTGGAATTCACGGATTTTTGGCTCTGTCACATCCCAATTTTCTCGACGACCATCCTCTATCCCTTTGGAATTAAGGTTGTTTCGTCTAGATCTTGACTGCATGTCATCAATTTGTTCCTTTAATGAATATATTTGTTGTTTCATACCTGCGTTTTCATTGCGTAGCTCTTGCATTTGGTTGTTTATATCAGTCGCCCATTTTGGCGACTTTGTTATCAAGGCCGGTAAAATTGTCATTTAGGGTTTGTATTTGGCCTTGGATTTTCAATGGAGCATTCATTTAGTCTTCATTTGTGTATTCTTGTTGTACAACCCCGATAGCTCCGATTCTGCTTGGGTTAAAACTTGCTGACGTGTCGTCGGCCCGGGCCCGGGATTTGACTCGACCGATCCGTTCACCACGAGTAATGTGAACAGGAGCAAAGATAGACTTAGTGTCACAGTTACACATTTCTTTTCAACAAGAAGGCCGAACAAATGGTTTTTTAACTTATCTAGTTGACTGAACGATCCAATTTTGGCTCTATATTGTTGAATTCCTATTTCCTATTCCCATTGCGAGAGCTCGCATGGACACGTCCTCACTTTACGATTACCCAGCATGCAAAACATCAATTAGTTCAATGGCTAACAATTAGTGTCATGGAAATTAAAGCTCATTTGTCAATTAAGTTTATGAGAAATGTCTAAATTGTTGTTATATTCTGTATTGTTATGATGCATGCCAACTTGAAGAAACTAGAGACAAGAGATTTACGTTTTTTTGTCTTTTATTAAGTTCTAAAAGTAGACATGGCCAGACAGAAATGAGTCATTATAATAAAGCGAGAAGAGTACAGACGCATTTTTCGCATTAATAAAATGATTGCATTAATTTCATGATTTACAGTAACTATAATATGTGTAACTGTTTGTAGAACTGCCAAAAGTATTCCTGTGGAAGTTGAAGACATTTGCGCATTATCTGTACCTCGACACAACCAAAATATTCGAATTAAGAACCATTACGCAGGGATTAAGCATTTACTTCTCTACAACTGTATATTTTCTACACATCAAAGTTTGATTAAATGGTGTGACACTTTGATGTATATCCAGGCGAAAAGAATTGAACTTCTAATGTCACAAAAGCGGAGGCAAATCTCACACAGTGGTCCCTTTCCTCACAAAGCTTGATTTGTGTCTGGATCAATATCCAGCACTTTGGTGTCAAGTATATTTGCTTTAATGATCAATACAAAGTTTGGAATGACAGTAAGGACCCTAAAATGAATTGCGTTTTTTGACAGTAAAAGCTATTCTCACACATCGCCATGAAAGAAACAGAAATATTCATTTAGCAAAAGGAGGTTGACCTTTAAATAAGCGATCATCTGAAGCAGAGTTTCTTTCATGTTGAAGTTGGTCTGACACGTTGCCATTACTCTCAATATTTATTAGTAGATAAATCGGATTTATCATTTTTATGGATGGGTCAAACGTCTGCATAAACTTTGCAGCAATATTGCCATTTCGAAATAATCATCAAAGTCGTCAAGGTCAGAGGTGGTGTTGATGAACTGGAACGTTTACTACGTATTTGATGGTGCCGTCCGTTTCTTTGCAGTGGTGACCGCCTCCGTGGTGTAGTGGTTAGAGCGTCCGCTCGGAGAGCGGAAGGTCGCGGGTTCGATCCCCGACCGCGTCATACCAAAAGACGTTAAAATATGGTACTTGTTGGTCCCTGTCTGGCGCTCGGCATTAATGGGTATAAGGACTGGTCGGCTCGGAGTCAGTATACTGTGTCTGAGTGGGGTATTCATGCTTCACTGCAGCATGGTATCTCCGTGGGCTATCACTATAAAACCAGCTTAAGTCTGGGCTAGTACAAGCAGCCGCACATACACATCCACACGCATGCACGTCGTCATATGAGCGAAATATTCTCAAGCGCGACGTAAATCCAAATTTCACCTCACCTCACCTCACCTCACCTCACCTCACCTCACCTTTGCAGTGGTGCATCTCTTGGTTATACTGGAATATGATCGTCGTGAGTTCGAATCCCAAAAACATTCGCTAGACGTCATTTGTCATTAAATTATTAACCTCTGATCTGATGCTCCTTCATGCACAAACTTGTCACAGGAAATAGTGTTTTAAACTGGAAGACACCGCGTACACAGCATAGATCACTGACGGGAAACCCACGATCATGAACCATGGGCCTAGAAACCAGGAATATATATATATATATATATATATATATATATATATATATATATATATATAGCCAAAGGGACGTAACTCTGGGAAGTAGTAAACTCTTCGACCATCATAATCCTGATTAACTGGCAGATTCACAAATCATATCCTTTTATACAGCCTCTATTTATCAGTGATTGTAAATAGACATCGGTTCACCATCCCGGAGTCTCACAACTATATGGATTACTTTACCCAATGTTCTCTGGGAGGACTTCCGTCAACGTCAACGGCCATATTGGTGTCTGACTGTGCCATATGATCTGTTCGATCACATAGCTAATTCTGCACCTCGTCAAAGACAATTTTACGAACTGGTGTTATAACTGGAAGACGCCATGAACACAGCATAATTACTTGAGTAAAACACACGATGATGAATCATGGAATAATCATGTCAAAAGGGACGTATCTCTGGCAGTAGTAAATCCTTAGACCATCATTATTCCGATTTCCGGTCAGTTTTACAAATCATATCTTTTTTAACAGCCCATATTTATCAGTGATTGTAAATACACATTGTCCGCCATCTCAGCTTCTCGCAAACATTTGGATTACTTTACCCAATGTTCTCTGGGAGGACTTCCATAAATGTCAACGGCCATGTTGGTGTCTGACTGCGCCATGTGATCTGTTTGATCACAGAAGCCATCAACCATAGGTAATCCTGCGCCTCGTCAGAGAAAATTTCATGCCAGCTTTTCACATCAAAGACTTCTCGTAATAGAATCAGTTTATGTTGGTCGCAAATTGTATTGATGATAGTTTCATGTGACGAGTGAGTATCTATCAACGAGACTGAATGCTACAAATTGTGCTATTCCCGTAGCGAGATGATTGATTGGATTAGGGACGCATAAGAGCTTGTAGTACGATAACACCACTGTTTAATTGCTGATATTACCTTTAATGTTGGCGAAACACGGGTTAGATTTTTCCTGTGTCTGTCGCGTAATGACAAATGGAGACGGAGAGTCTAGGTAATGGTTGCGAGCTGCTTTAAGCCGATTTTAGTGTTTGTCTGAGGAATAAATGTTGTTTAACAAAATATGAATATTTATATTATGCATCCGCAAACTATTAATAATCGAGCCTGACCAGATGTAAATTATGTCCACTTTCCGCATTTTATCAGTTTCTTGTTTTTGTCTAGTTGATAGCATTGGTAAATCTGGGCTATTTGTATTGTAACGTATGCATAGTGTTGTGTATCTCATACACTAGACTTTCCGTCCATGCAGATAGCATGGTCCCTAGCATGGTGATCTACCTTCAGTTGCTGGTGATCTCCAGCCCGTTTGTATATTGTATTGTCCATAGTATCAGTTTAATTTTAAAGTTTCAATTCTCTACGCTATCTGTGATAATCTAGTTATTTTACTATCCTTCGCCGACAGGGTTTCTTTATAATTAAATTGCATTTATTATGAATTGATAGTGTTTAAGTCACGATGAAGCTGAATTTTGCCAATGTGACTATAATCTTAACTCACTCACTCACTGGACTTTCCATTGGCCTCCGTAACTCAGATGGTATACGAAAACAAACACATTATAGTAGGTATGTCTTAGCACAGTGGGACAAACGTTTCCATTCGTTGCTTTCGGAAGTGAAATAGAAAATAGTCTAAAATGTTATGCCTGGACAGTAGATTCGTCCGATTCGCTTGGGATACCTTACACACAGAGTGCCAGTGATGGCACAAGGAATTCACTATGCATACTTACTTGTGGGTTCGATTCCCGGTTCGCTCTGATTATGTTTATTGGTTGGTCACACCAAACCAATGGTTAAACGTTCCACGTCCATAAGAAGTACTTGCTAAAAACAGTATTGACTATACCATTACCACATGATCAGGGGCATGTGTTTATGAATCAGTGTTAATAATGATGATGTTCGCGGAAAGGTGTCCTGCCCCACCGGTTGCACCGGTCATACACACATGCCAAGTCTAGTCAATTGTTCACCTGAAATAATTCGGGAACGTATGGTACAAGTCAGAATAGGGAATTGCATCATTTTTGTCACTGATGCATATGCTGGTGATCACTGGATTGTCAGGTCCAGACTCTATTATTTACAGACCGCCGCCATATTGCTGCAATATTGCTGAGTGCAGCGTTAAACACCAAACAAATCAAACAAGCAAGTCTCTGATGCATCAAATTTCGATATCTCCTCGACATGTCTCCACAAAACGTTTTGTAAGTTGTACATTATACACTTTCTAAAATGGCTTTGTGTATTTCATAGCTTTGGGCCGTGGAAGCCGTGCCAATTAACACTCATCAGAGGGGTACACAAAGTCCGCAGTCTAGACTACCAGTTGTCCGACTTCCATTCTTGTGGAAGCCGTGGTGGCTGAGCGGTCTAGGCGTCTGACTATGTTTGCTGGTGATTAGGTGCCTGACTCTGAGTGTGTTGGTTCGAATCCCGGATGGGACTCAACCCAAAAAGTACTAGAATCTGTACTTTACTGAGAAAGTGTAATCCAAAATATAACATGTTACATTTGACCACTTTCTAAAATGGAATTGTGTATTTTCATTGTACATGATAGTTTAACTTATTTCATCTTAAGCTCTACTGCATTCGTGTTATAGTATGACCAGAAATTATTGAGAATTTTAGGAATATGTTTCATTGGATTTCTAGTATAAACAACCTTGACCAGCTATCAAGTGCTTGGTTTCATTCAAGAGAGACAACTCCGTTAATCATTTTTCATTAGGTTGTGAAGAGTTATCCCCCTTTATTTACTTGCTAGCAGACGACATTTTCAGTGATCCTCAGTATGGATGATTTAGAGAAGAGGAAGTTGATTTTAGAGTATTATAACAAGGACATCAGATCAGCAAAAGTGATTTCAAGTAGAACAGGCATCCCTTTGTCCACTGTTTATCGTGTTTTGAAAAATATTGCAAATGGATATGGCATTGAGCACCAGGGAGGCGCAGGTAAGCCCAGAAAATTGACTGTTGGTGACAAACGAAGGAGTTTAGAAACCTTAAGGCTGGATATGATTGATAGAGGAACTGTGGCTGTCTGTAAGGAGACAATTATAACTGAGCTGCATGCAATGGGTTGCCAGAAAAGTCGAGGAATTCCATCGCCGATCATGAAACCTGAACAAAAGGAGCGAAGGTTGAACTGGTGCTTACAGCATAGAAATTTTAACTGGGACAATGTGATTTTCTCAGATGAAAGTTATGTGTGGCTGTTTCCTAATACACTGAAATTCTGGACCAAACAAACTGAAAAACCTTTGTATCAGCGCCCAAAGTACAGTCCGAAATTTAACGTGTGGGGTGGCATATCTCTGTTAGGGGTAACGCCCCTCTGTGTATTTGAAGAGAATATGAACAGTGAGCGGTACACAGATATTCTCGAGGGACATTTACTTCCATCTGCTCACGTGTTCTATGGAAATGGTTTGATTTTCCAGCAGGACAACGACCCAAAACATCGTTCAAAGCATTCACAGGCCTGGTTTCGGACCCAAAATATGACATTATTAGATTGACCTAAATCCAATAGAAAAATCTGACAAATATTGCTGAAATGAAAGAAGAGGTGGTCTGATATTGGGACAGCATGGACCACGACTTTCTAACTTCTTTGATCAGTAGTATGCCCCGCCGCATTGGAGCCTGCATTGCTGCCCATGGTGACTTGACAAAATACTAACTGTTCACCTGTCTTTGAATCTGGAGTTATGTTCTGCTAATATTCACATTTAATACGTGAGTAATTAGTGAATTATTTTTTTTAAATTACAATCTTAAATTCTGGTTGTACTGTGTATCCAGAAACACCTGGGTTGTCGACACTATAACTGCAGTATGTCGATATAATTGTATATCCCCTGCAGTACTACTCTGATATATCCCATAACACTTGTATCTCGTAAAATTCTTGTGCTGTATGGCTTACGTTTTTTAAGTAAATGAGAGTTGCGTCAATTCGGGGTGTTCCATCACCACAACAAGTGGACACTCTGTGGTATGACTTGAAGCATCACTCACTAACAAACGTATGAACGTTTCCCAAAGAATAATAGAACATATTGGAAAATGATTTACCATAATTATCAATTTTCTTGAAACTTAGTACGGTCCTGTTCTGGTGTTGTGTTCTGTGCAGGATGCCATAATCGCCAAAAACCTCTAAACCTCTAAACATTGCAAAATATTGATGGACTTTGTGCTAAAGAATCACTGGAAAGTAATGACGTCATCAGTCCATGAAAAGGGACGTTTCCTCAACTTCGCCACCCATCACTCAAACTTGGGTTCCAGTTAGTAAAGAACCGCGAAACCACCATGCAAAGGTCACAGCAAAATACCTCTGCATGTACGCGGTAAATGTGGGGAATAACCAGCCATTTGATGGTAAAACAAAGTAAAATGGTCAGTAGCATCTTTTTCAACTTCTTCCTTGTTTGATCGGATTCCGATGTGTCGCACCTAGAGCAAATAATGAAGTGTCCAATAGAGAGAATGTGGTGCATTAAAATCAAGTTTACTTTTATAAATTTCTAGTGAATGAGTGAGTTCAGTTGTTTACGCCGCTTTGAGCAATATTCCAGCAATAGCGCAGCGGGGGACACCAGAAATTGGCTTCACACATTATGTCTATGTGGGGAATCGAACCCGAGTCTTCGGCGTGACGAGGGAGCGCCTTAACAACTAGGCTACCCCACCGCCCCTTTATGTATTGTGCGATACTGGGGTTCAGTGATCACTTGTCTGCTCTGATGATATATGACCTCTCCCTACGCCATTACACTGATAGGTGAGCACCCGTGTTTTAATCTGGGAATCCGGGTCTTCAAGGCGACGAGCGAACGCCTTAACCACTAGGCTACCCCACGCCCTAATAAGTTTCTAACCTACTTAAGAAATAAAATGAAAAAGTAAACAGCCCTTCTTCACAACCAAATTTCTAAGAAGTCCCAAACAAGGATATTGTTTAACTGGTTCAGAGGCTGGTTGACGAAGGTGAGCTACGGAACATCTGCAGGAAACCAAAACGCGGTAGACTGGGCTCAACCAGTTAACAGTCACTTTCAACATGATCGTGTAATTATTATGGCTCGTGTAAGTTACAACAAGTACAATTCTATATCGTCATCACATGTACCATAATACTCAGCAACTGAAGCATACAAAAACGTTTCACTCAATCACATTTGCCAATCCATTATCGGTTTTCCCATCAGTCTGGACACGTGGGTCAATGGGTATTTCCTATTTGTGATGAGTCCCGTGCTGTGGTATTGAATTGCGTCAACACTGATGTCAGTTTAAGGCTGATGTGAGATGGTATTACAACTCAAATTATGTCTGACAGAGAGTTATTTTTACCGGAAGCTGCAGATGAAATTAAAAGCGACAAAAATTTCATACTCATAAGAACTAGCTCCTCATTGCAGAGTCGATTTACTATTCCGATAATATCATCAGCACATGATTCTGAACCAGTATCAAATGGTAACACCGGGTGTTTGTGGCGAAAGGTTGGGCGTTTCCATCCCTGCGGGTGGTTTCCGTCGCCATTAACGTAAAGTAAGTCACGTGGAAGAACACGATCAAAATAGGGAATTGCATGGGAGAACCAGTATGAACATATACGTTAATGTCATCCGCGATAATCTCCAGGGTATACGTTACGATCACTCTCCACTATACCCTGGATGCATCCACGGCTTGGGGCGATGATTATTACCTCCCTTGGCTGGCTCCGCATTCTCACAGTAGCCAATCAGCTAAGCCGCCGTTACAACCGAGCCTGCCAGTGTCAACACAGATAGCGGTCGTAGTCGCAAAGATTTGTTCGCAGTGCCACTCAGATTTTTGGGGACATAATAAAGACAAATTCACAGATCTGAAACTTTAAAAAAGAATATATTAAAGAACTCCTTCTACTTCTTTCAGAGTGCCTCTGTATCAGTTGTGTTGCCAAGTTTAAACGGTTAGATAATGTAAGACGCGAAAGTGAGTAGTGATTGGTACGCTCAACTTCCCAGCGTAGGCACCTGACTGGATACAAAGCCAGCCAAGGGAGGTAATAAAATCATCGCCCCAAGCCGTTAATGTTAACTGCCAGGCAAATGGAAACATACAACCCTGGTTGATGGAGGTTGAAAGATTGACCAAACAAGCCATGGCTGTTCAGAGTCAGTCATTTGATGCAGATACAATGGTTGTAATTTGGTCTTTTAGGGGCGATTCAAGGGAAAGAGCGATCAGACTTGGGTGTCACCAGGCTACTGCATGTCATCGTATCCCAAATGCATAGTTCGATGCTCATACAGTCATTCACAGGACTGTCTGCTCCAGGCTCCATTGTTTACAAACCACTGTTATATAACTTGTTTGAGTGGCATTTAGAAGTTGGTGTGATGAACAACGAGGAGATTTCTATGGATATACAACTTCTTTAATACAATATGAGCGACGTTTCGGTGTAGCTACTAACACCGTTATCACAAGCTTGATAACGGTGTTAGTAGCTACACCGAAACGTCGCTCATATTATATTAAAGAAGTTGTATATCCATAGAACTCTCCTCGTTGTCCACTGTTATATAGCTCCACCATTGTTGAGTATGGCCTTAGACAACAAAACAAAACAAACCTTGCAGTGTTTCAACGACTGTTTGATACCTTGTAACGACTGTTTGATACCCTCTGTGATACCTTGTAACGACTGTTTGATACCTTGTAACGTTTTGATAACGTTTGTTATCTTTTGTCTGGCAGTTTAGGTTAAAAACATGTGGTCAAATGTGGCGTCACTCGTGTGTTCGAGGAACGTGCGATCTTTGTTTCGAATCACTGCAAGATGGGAAGTTAAAACCTAACAGAAGTTACGAGGTGATTTCAAATTGAAACCCAAATGTCAACCCTGAAATCGGTTCTTATAGAGCTACGGTTTAAGAAACCTTTGGGTCGAACGTTCAGTTACCTGAACCGCCGCCATGTAGCTGGAATATTGCTGAGTGCGGCGTAAAACTAAACTCACTCACTCAGTTACCTGAACCGCTATGCATTCCTTATCAATTCAACAATTTTCGTTTGTACCGGAACCGCAGATAACTGTAAGGTCCCTTCAACTTCAACACACTCGTGTGTGACTCTAAATTGTGAAATGGGTTCTTAAAACCAAGGCTGCCCTGTAATTCAACATTTCATTCAATATAACCAAATGGCGGTTATGTGGCCTAATTGTTAAAGCGTTCGCTCGTGACGCCGCAGAACTGGGTTCGAAGCCCATTTCTGGTATCCCCCATCATGATATTGCTGGAATAGTGCTAAAAGCAGTGTAAAACTAAAGTCATTCATTCAACACTACCTATGTCGATTACAACTAAGTGTGATAGTTTAATTCAAAGTTTAACGAACAATTTAACGAATTTAAACCCAAATCACCCACGCACCGTGTTCTTAAGTTCCACGGCGTATGGCTCTGCATGAGCACGTTTGAGTTTCACAAGCCTCAGTTCAGATGAAAAATACCAAGGCAAATATTCAAGACTTTTTTCCGTTTTGGACAAAAGAAATTCTATTAAATCTATCATTGCATTTCTTGCTATTCATTACGTCAAAACATCCTGCAATAAATTGCCAGTCAGGAAATTGTGTATTGACTAGATGTCAGCATATTTGAAGAGGAGGGAATTTCAGATTGAATTAAAGCAGGGCGGCGTTTCATCGCTCGATATTGTTTGAATTTTGGTAAAGTTTCTGAGTACAAAAATGTGAGACAAATAATCGGAGACATTTCAAGCAGACTACTCACACACAATATTGTAATAAAGGTGTTTTCGAATTCTGCGATTTAATCTTGGCTCGTTTTGTCATGGAACCTATTCAACTTCAATATGGCCATATGCGTTTGAGTGAGTGAGCGAGTACTGTTTTACGCCGCTGTCAGCAATATTCAGCAATATTCCAGCAATATCACGGCGGGTTACACCAGAAATGGGCTTCACGCATCAAATGCGGTTCACATAGTGTACCCATGTGGGCGAGACGAGCCAACGCTTTAACATATTCGTGTGAGTGAGTGAATGAGTGAGTGAGTAGGTGGGTGGGTGAGGGAGTGAGGGCGCGAGCGAGTGAGTCGGATAAGGTATTTACAGTAAACTCTTTCGATTCTATATCCGAGAAAGCCGAAGGCGTCAAAATATAAAATACGATAATTATACAAAATGTTAACTCAGTCCTTAGCACCAAAAATCCGGACACAACCAGGAGATGCAACTCTGGCTCTTAAATTCAAATGTCGGAAGCTGTAAAACTGTTCAACGCTTCTCTAAACTGTTTTATTTCGGCGTGTCCGTCTGGAGACAAAAACAAAGGCGATGCAAGTCGCAGATGTTTACAACTGTGATGAGGGAGTATCCCCTTCCACTGTTGGCAGCAATTGTCCAGAACTACATCGATGGAGCAAGTCACGGCTCCTCGCAATGAACCATTTAGTGAAAGGACGAGGGTGTTAAGTTTAGCACTGTAAAAGTTTCTAAACAGTAATAATCACGTGCCAAACACACCTACGCGATAATTTGGTCCAATATGGATTCCCTGGAGTGTTTGCCAAGCAGCGGAATAAGCTCAGCGTTGCAGGCAGTGGTGCCATACAAACCATCGTGAAGTTTATCAGGTTCCATCTCGTCATTAATCACTCGAAATATAACCCTGAGCTGATTTGATTGCATGTTTGCCACGATATTGTACAAATCATATAAAGGATATTAATGCTTCATACCTCAAAATGATATGAGTGATACAAATGGCAAACAAAAATTAGATCGGCCGATGTTAAAATAGAATACTGTTATTTTCCACTTAATGCTTATTTTACTGGCCTTCCTTCTAATCTGTTATCTTTACTGCAGCAAAGTACAGACATGGCAAATATTCTGTAATTCCCAAAACTGTATCTTCTTATTTGCATGTGGGCGCATGTGTGGGCAGTAAACACGCCTTGACATAAACACGCCTATGTAAAACAGCTCTGTGACGTATCAATGACTCATCCAAATTACGGAAGATGATAAAGCAGAACTAAACTACCGAAGACAGTTGAATTTGATCTCTAAATAATAATCGTTTCACACAACTTTAGAATTCATTTCATGACACAATCTGGCTCTACATCAACAATCCTTTAATGCCAACCACCAACACTACCCCTTGGCAACCCCACCCCTCTAATTCCATCCACCTGCACCATCCATCTACATCCCCCTAATTTCATTCCAACCCACTCTAACCATAGGCACCCCCCAATTCCACCCACTTGCACTATTCATCCACCCCCACTATCCTTAATTTCATCCACCACACTATCATTTCACATCCCACACTACCAATACACCCCCTATTTCCACACACCCACACTATCCATCAACATCCCCCTAATTCCATCCACCCACACTATCCATGCACCCCCCTAATTCCATCCACCCACACTATCCATGCATCAACATCCCCCTTATTCCATCCACCCACACTATCCATGCAACTTCCCCTAATTCCACCCACCCACACTATCCATGCACCACCCTAATTCCACCCACTCAAACTATTCATCAACATCCCCCTATTTTTCACCCAAACACACTATCCATGCACCACCTTAATTCCACCCACCCACACTATCCATTAACATCCCCCTAATTCCACCCACCCACACTATCCATGCACCACCCTAATTCCACCCACCCACACTATCCATGCACCACCCTAATTCCATCCACCCACACTATCCATGCACCACCCTAATTCCATCCACCCACACTATCCATGCACCACCCTAATTCCACCCACCCACACTATCCATCAATATCACCCTAATTCCACACACCCACACTATCCATGCACCACCTAATTCCATCCACCCACACTATCCATGCACCACCCTAATTCCACTCCACCCACACTATCCATGCAACATATCACCCTAATTCCACCCACCCACACTATCCATGCACTTCCCCTAATTCCACCCACCCACACTATCCATGCACTACCCTAATTCCCACCCACCCACACTATCCATGCACCATCCCTAATTCCCACCCACCCACACTATCCATGCATCCACCTTAATTCCATCCACCCACCTATTCCATCAACATCCTTAATTCCAACCACCCACACTATCTATAATTCCATTCCACCCACACTATCCATGCATAACCCTAATTCCACCCACCCACACTATCCATGCATATCCACCTAATTCCACCCACCCACACTATCCATGCACCACCCTAATTCCACCCACCCACACTATCCATGCACCACCCTAATTCCACCCACCCACACTATCATAATGCATCACACCTAATTCCACCCACCCACACTATCCACACACCAACCAAATTCCAACCACCAACACTATCCATGCACCACCCTCATTCCATTCCACCCACACACTATCCATGCACCACCCCTAATTCCACCCACCCACACTATCCATGCACCACCCTAATTCCACCCACCCACACTATCCATCAACATCCCCCTAATTCCACCCACCCACACTATCCATGCACCACCCTAATTCCACCCACCCACACTATCCATGCACCACCCTAATTCCACCCACCCACACTATCCATCAATATCACCCTAATTCCACCCACCCACACTATCCATCAATATCAACCTAATTCTACCCACCCAAATTATCCATCCATCAAATTTAGTTTATTGGAACGCCCCACGGCACCCTTCAAATTACATGTATTCCACCTACCTACACTACTCCGCCCTCCATCATTCCAACCACAACTCTTCCCTCCGTAAACCTATTCTTCCCGCACATACTACCTACCCCGTCCCTCCTTCCACCCACACCCAGACATCAGTCCCGTTCGCTCGCTCCATCCACACTGCCCCCGACCTGCTCCCAGCCCTTGTCCCAACCCCTAAATCTACCTCTGTGCACACACCATTTTAAGAACCCGCACACTCGAACAATACCCTGTTTCCCTTATTCCATCACCATCACTAATCCACTGACAACGGAGACAATTCCACGGAAGTCCCAACTTCAAAGTCTCCTCCTAACAAAATCAGGTCTACGGGCGTCAGTAATGGTATTGGGGACCCGGCCATGTGAAGAATGGTATCTATCATCAGCGTTAATGTCTGTGATGCTGAGAGATAAATGACACCATTATGACCACATGGCCGTGGATGATGAAGTAAGGCATCAGTTGTTACACGGCCCTAATCAAAGTGTCTCTTTCCGCCTGCAATGGTAACATGAAAGGCCAGACTTCCACGAATTTCATCTTCACTACTTTCTCGAATCCTGTTGAAAGAAAGGGAGACAAACGAGCTGTTAATGCGAACGGTAATATAAACAATGTGTAGGGCGACACACGTAACAAGACCTTAAACTGACAGGCGGGGAATTCTGAGATGCGCATTGGAAGATTAGTCTTGTCCTAATACACGGTTAGTTGATTTTTCTTTGGAGTCATAAATCAATGAGTAGAGTTGTCTCCCCCTCTTGCGTGAGAGCGCCCTATCAATATTTTTGATGTGACAGATTCGTCCTGAACAGGATTTCCGCAATTATAAAGTTCTAAGACCTGCATCAGTCTTAGCTGAAACGCCCTGACATACCCTAATATACTCATAGATACGAATGAGGGAACACATGAAAGTACAAGCGTTCCTTTATTTATTTCCAGAATTTCACTCACAGTGCAATACATACCTTGTGAAGAAACCTGGAAAAGAATAGAGAACAGTTGTACCGTTATGTGTTCCCTTATTCGTTTCCATGAGTATTTAAAGACGTTATTTCATTTTATGTGATTGGCTCGCCATGTATTCTTTTACGTTTAAGTTGCCATGACATATAGTCACGCAGGATAAATGAAAGTATATCGAGTTTTATTTAAGGTTTTTTAAATAGAAAGAACCATCGTTAAATGTCTACCTAACCATCAACCATTCCTTTAACAGTCATCAATGGATGGGTAAATATGTGTAAATATGTTGAATCGCATATCGAGTTTCAATTCAAGGTAATTGAAAATAGAAAGAACTATTGTTAACTTTGTCCATCCAATTCCTGCGATAGTTTGTGTAAAGTCAGCATTGGTTGGGAAATGTAAAAATAGATTGGCTAAGTAAACTCTGGGTTCAGCAAAGAATTTGCAGCGACTTTTTCTTGCAAATTTGTGCCGAATAAAGGGACGTTTTTTTAATTGCAGTTATCAAAGATAACAAGTCCAAGAAATCCACCAGCAGAGGTGTATTATGCGACATGAAGATTAGTTTCAGAAGAATAAATCAAATAATCTGTATAAACCTGATGAGGGAGGATATGTTATGTCACCGATTTCTTAAAGTAGTCAATACCTTTTGGTGTTTTGGTTTGTTTTTTTGCAGTCTGAGATGTTATTCCTGTTGACGTATTTACAAGGATTGACTTGATGTGTTTTGCGTTTTGTGGTGTAATAAATGCAAAACCGGGATTGACACGCGGATATAATTTGGAAAAAACAAGTCATTTGTAATGAAATCATATCGCATTAACCGGACAAGAAGCCCTAAGCCAACTTTAATCCGATTTAGTTTGTATCCAGTGTTCTACTTCCTGTAACAGTTTTCGACTTCCCGTTTCGACCATAATGATCTATGGAATAGCAAACGGGGTAGAGCACCAACCAAAGACAGGTTCGCTTCTTGTACGAAGCATTGACTGAATGCATCGTGTGTTGTGTGACTACTGCAAACCCTCAGTCACCTTCTCCTGTCATTGCAGACAGAATACGTCGATGTGATAATGGTTGCCTAAGCCATGGTGCAATCAATGCCACCGAGTCAAACATTATCATCATTCGTCTTGCTTTAGCGCCAAAACAAGGATCAATTTGACAACGGTTGTATTTTACCTTCATTAGCAAATCAGTCGATCAATACATATCTTTCTCAATCAATCATCTTTTGAGAATTTTATCGGTTTTGTAATCAGTCAGTGCAGATGGGTATTTCACATGCAGGATCTACTGGAGTTACTCCTAAACACATCTCGGGCAACAGTGGAGAAGGTAAAATAACTTCATGCCAGGGGCTGCAATGATGGGCAAGTTGCTTGGTTGTTGAACGCCGCACTCAGCAATATCCCAGCTATATGGCGGCGGTCTGTAAATAATCGAGTCTGGACCAGACAATCCAATGATCAACAGCATGAGTATCGATCGACGCAATCGGGATACGATGACATGTGTCAACCAAGTCGTGTATTGGACAAACACAGCGAAGTTGGTATCTCTCAGATAAATGTACCATTGTTTACACGGTTTGTTTGAGTCTGCAAACACACTGAACTGCATTTTATCTCATTAATATTCTCACATCAAATTCAACCAACTTTCAATTTTATAAACAAACAAAGCAATTTAGATAGAAGAGTATCCGGCGTAGCAGTGAACTGTTTGGACTCAGTCGACGAACGGTGTAGAATGTTCCGTCTCTTTTACTTCGATCTGCGTAATGGCACATCACTCCGCAAGAAATTTCGCATAAAAGGACGTTTTATCCTCGGGCTTCATAGAAGTTCTTTTGCATGTTTAGAAACCGAGAATGGGTCTCGAACGTTGTACCAATCTGAGAAATCGAACGCAAGCCTTCGGCGTAACGAGCGAACACTTTACCTACTACACCGGTTGTCTCCCATTTGTTACACATGCCAGTTGTTACACACTCTGATATTGCCAGTTGTTACACAGTCAGGTTGGGGGTTAATTACTGCTATACCTACAACAATAATGGACTAGCCCACACTGCTCAGTAGAAGGATTTATAGTAAAGCAGCTTAACTATCAAAGGGATTAAGAGCAAGCAGTTTTGATGTTGTTTTACTCAAGAAATGTTTGTTTGATTAAAGATGTTTTTATAGTTAGCATTTAATATTTACATACGTTGTTTTTATCTTGAGATGATTTCTACTTGTCAAGGCGGGATTAACTATTTAGTTCTCAATTATATTGAGAAAATACATCATTTACTATAAATGGCTGACCCTTGCACATTAACCATGGCTGGTATACAAAGAGTAGAGTATGTCAGATCGCAGTGAGGCAGATTACAAGTTCTTTTTGAAGGATTCCTCTACAACAAGTCCACAACACGACAGACATGTCAGCACTGGTGATGCATTGTTAAGACCTGCAAGGGCAAATGCACAACAGTTGGAGATCTTGTCAGGAATGTTTCTGACCACAGTCATCCACCAGAAAATGTCACTCGGGCTAAGTTTATCAGTAGTCTTAGGAAAAGAGCTAGAGAAGAGACAACCCAGATGCATGGCCTCTACTCTGACCTCAAGACTTTGAACTTGCAGCTATCCAGGCTGTCGAAGCTGAGTACCCTAATGCCGAGATCAAGGGATGTTTCTTTCATTTCCTTCAAGCCGTATAGCGCAAGACACAAAACTTGGGATTAGCCAGACTCTACAAGGATGACCCCAGTGTTCAGAAGTGGATTCGACGTGCTGCAGCACTTCCACTCCTTCCCTTAGATCTGGTGCAAGACACGTGACTGGAATCCATGAACTCAACTCCTGACACCCCACATTCAGTGGACTTCAATGACTGCATTGTTGCCAACTGGGTGGATGACGACGCCAGATTTCCAATGCACCTTTGGAACCACCACCAGACCAGAGGACCGCGCACTTACAACAATCTCGAGGGCTTCCACAACAGACTAAAGTCGGACCTTGCCACACGGTACAGGGAGTTGGAGAACAGAATCCAGAGACTGAAGGGCCAGCTTCACCAGGGTACCAGGACACCACTTGACTTCCTTGATGACATCGGACATTTGATTAAGCTTGGTTGAGACTCTTGTTATGTGAAATCTATGTGCTGAGTTTAATCAGGAGTTTATAAATAAATCATAAAAGATATCGAAAAATGATGAACTTCATGTACATGGATTTGCAAACAAATGTATATAAAATGCAATAAAATGATATGAAATGCTAATCAATTGTGTTGCGTTCTCTTGCTATGTCGGTAACGAATATGGACTATCCCTTTCTTCTCTAATAGGTAATAGGTGTGTGCAGTGGTCTGTGACCTTATGTGTATTGGGGTGTAACAACTGGCATGTGTAACACATGGGAGGATACCACTACACCCGTACAGCCATTGACGCCTTACTGGCTGATTTGTTATAATTATCAGGGTTAATATAATTGTATAAAAAATGCTTGAAACTGATCCTCCATATTTGTATTGTTTCGAAAACAACATGGCCTCAGCTGGATTGTTATTGACGTTGTTTCTTTGGGCAAGTTTTTTTCACTTCCATCTAGCCCACACAATCTATTGGAATTAAGCTAAGTCACACGGAATCATTAAAACGTAATACATGTATGTCCATTTTTAACTGGTCGTTTTTCAGAACTAAGTGTGCAAGCATCTGTTTTGATGACGGGCAGAGCTTAGCCGTACAATCCGGATAACTGACAAGTGCCACACTTTCGACAGCATAAGATGAAATTGACATGTTTCTCGCGGACGTCGGAGGGGACAGCTGTCAAATCAGCCAATGGTTTAACTCCGCTGCAGTCAGTCAAAGAAATAATAGATTAAAAGTCTCCACAAGGTTTGCTTAAAGTAATACGAGGCTGCAATTTTCATTGAAATATAAACTTTTAAATACTTTTAAAATCCAACTTTCAGACTAGGTTATTAAACCGCATCAGGAATTGGTGTGAATTGACAAACACCTCGGCTGCTGAAATATGTAGAAACTGGTGCCTTGCTGCCAATACATAGAATCACGAAAGGAGGAAAATCGATACATCATTTGAGATGATACATCGAGGTAATCCTGTACTTCTTGTGTACTCTAAGCTTCGAAGGACGACGATGAATGGGTCGAGATATCGAAAAGAACAAGCAGTGGACGTATTCTATAACAGAATACGTTAAACAAACAGATATCACCAGTCCTCTGAAGAACTCATCTGGAATGGGTCTTCTCCAACCTATGCCTGTTGTAAGAGGATCGGGTGTGGCCGTGCATGACGATCGCAGATCGCTGCTCATGATATCCCCAGTTGATTGTCTGGTCAGATACGTGCAGGACGCTATCGTAAAGCTCGAATATTGCTGAAATAGATTTCAAACAAAGAAACATTGCTTAAACACGTCTTCTTTTCAGGACGGGATTCAACCCAAAAGTGATTGAATCTGTACTTCACTGAGAAAGCGTAATCTCAAATACCCCGCCGTGATATTGCTGGAATATTGCTAAAACCGTAAAACCATACTCACTCACTAATCAAAAGTATAACGTATGTGATACTTCACTATGTTCTAAAGGTGTCGGTGTATTCAGGCTCTCATGGGTCTTATTCACATCGCTGGACGTTCTTAGGGTATATAGGTTACTCAGAATGAATGTTGATTAAATGTAGCGTTCCTCATAAATGTAGGAACCTGGTTTCAACTCCGCACATCATGTCAGATATGTGCGCATTCAGAGAGTTGTGAATCTTTTACGTCCGCTTTGGATGTTCTGTGATCATGGCTGCATAATTCTGCTGGTGGTGGAATGTCCAACTGGTTGTTGTCGGGAATGGTGGGCATCGACGTAAGGGTATGTTGACTAGGTAAACCAATGATTGATACCATGAGCACATGCCACCACCTCATGGTTGAGTAGCACACACTCACACAGAGTATCAATTTTAACCCCACGTTATCCAACCGGGTACCCATTTTCTGCTGGATGAACAGAGGCAACTTTGAACAAACTCATTTGCTTAAGGTGAGTTCACATGTCTCACATGTGCTTCGTTGGGGCAGGACTAGGCAAGCCCTAGGAACTCTCAGTTGCTTAACTTCAACTGATTTGTGACCTGAGCTCTACGCATAGGACCTCACACCGCCACAACTTGACATATGGTAGATATATACCACAACTTGACATATGTTAGATATATACTACAACTTGAAATATGTTAGATATATACCACAACTTGACATATGTTAGATATATACTACAACTTGACATATGTTAGATATATACTACAACTTGACATATGTTAGATATATACTACAACTTGACATATGTTAGATATATACTACAACTTGACATATGTTAGATATATACTACAACTTGACATATGTTAGATATATACTACAACTTGACATATGTTAGATATATACCACAACTTGACATATGTTAGATATATACCACAACTTGACATATGTTAGATATATACTACAACTTGACATGTTATATATATACTACAACTTGACATATGTTAGATATATACTACAACTTGACATATGTTAGATATATACCACAACTTGACATATGTTAGATATATACTACAACTTGACATATGTTAGATATATACCACAACTTGACATATGTTAGATATATACTACAACTTGACATATGTTAGATATATACTACAACTTGACATATGTTAGATATATACTACAACTTGACATATGTTAGATATATACCACAACTTGACATATGTTAGATATATACTACAACTTGACATATGTTAGATATATACTACAACTTGACATATGTTAGATATACTTGACATATGTTAGATATATATATACTTGACATATGTTAGATATATATACTACAACTTGACATATGTTAGATATATACTACAACTTGACATATGTTAGATATATACTACAACCTGACATATGTTAGATATATACTACAACTTGACATATGTTAGATATATACTACAACTTGACATATGTTAGATATATACTACAACTTGACATATGTTAGATATATACTACAACTTGACATATGTTAGATATATTCTACAACTTGACATATGTTAGATATATACTACAACTTGACATGTTAGATATATACCACAACTTGACATATGTTAGATATATACCACAACTTGACATATGTTAGATATATACTACAACTTGACATATGTTAGATATATACTACAACTTGACATATGTTAGATATATACCACAACTTGACATATGTTAGATATATACTACAACTTGACATATGTTAGATATATACCACAACTTGACATATGTTAGATATATACTACAACTAGATATATACCACAACTTGACATATGTTAGATATATACCACAACTTGACATATGTTAGATATATACTACAACTTGACATATGTTAGATATATATACCACAACTTGACATATGTTAGATATATATATACCACAACTTGACATATGTTAGATATATACTACAACTTGACATATGTTAGATATATACCACAACTTGACATATGTTAGATATATACTACAACTTGACATATGTTAGATATATACTACAACTTGACATATGTTAGATATATACTACAACTTGACATATGTTAGATATATATACTACAACTTGACATATGTTAGATATATACTACAACTTGACATATGTTAGATATATACCACAACTTGACATATGTTAGATATATACTACAACTTGACATATGTTAGATATATACCACAACTTGACATATGTTAGATATATACCACAACTTGACATATGTTAGATATATACCACAACTTGACTACAACTTGACATATGTTAGATATATATATACATATGTTAGATATATACTACAACTTGACATATGTTAGATATATACTACAACTTGACATACGTTAGATATATACTACAACTTGACATATGTTAGATATATACTACAACTTGACATATGTTAGATATATACTACAACTTGACATATGTTAGATATATACTACAACTTGACATATGTTAGATATATACTACAACTTGACATATGTTAGATATATACCACAACTTGACATATGTTAGATATATACTACAACTTGACATATGTTAGATATATACTACAACTTGACATATGTTATATATATACTACAACTTGACATATGTTAGATATATACTACAACTTGACATATGTTAGATATATACCACAACTTGACATATGTTAGTTAGATATATACCACAACTTGACATATGTTAGATATATACTACAACTTGACATATGCCTTACTATTATGAATATTTACTGTCGAAAACTGTTGTGTCGATCTCTTCTTCTGTATTCTTCATTGGGCTTTGCTTGAATACTCGGCAATACAGCTCGACATATGTCATGACTTTATTTTTATTTACAGTAGACCACGGCTAAGTCGAACTCTGTTGTGTCGAATTCCTAACATGGAATCATCACGGGACCTTGCTTGAATACTCGGCAGTACAGCTCGACATATGTCATGCCTTTATTGTTATTTACATTAGAACACGGCTAGGGCTCTGTCGACCTCTGTTGTGTCGAACGTATGGTTGTTTCGAATTAAAAAATGGCCCTGCGTGTTCTTCACCTCATCCTGTTACGGTTTTGTTGAAACCCCAATAACTCGAAGTATTTGCGTAGGGCTGTTCAACTTCGACACAAAATTATCCACCTGTCACTTGTAGTATATACGCTATTATTATGGGACACCACGTTATTTCGACTGACCAATCAGCTACATTGCATGGCTATTTTAGGAACAAATAACCACAGGTGAAATCTTCCAAACAGCTTTTGTAACACACAGCAACATCGTAACCTGAAGATAACGTTTCCAACAAAGTCCCCTATATTATCGCGAGACGTGACCGACAGTGCCAACACGAGCGAGTAACAATGGAACACTTCTTCCGTGCTGATAACCATTTAACGTCAACAAAGACTGAGCGTTAACGTGTAGATGAAAGTCTTGCGCGAATAAAGGTCGCAGTATTTCGTTTCGACGGCGACAGTTTCGCATTGCTATCTAAGAAAGAAGCGACCTGCTTCCTAACGTGTTTATATATCGAACGTCTAGACCGATCAGACTGCATGGCACTTTTGGATCAATTTGCTGTAACGTCATTACGCCAAACAACGCCAGCGTGAGATAACGTCGGCACTGAAGTACGTCAAGCAGTCAAGCAGACATAAGTTGTCGTATCGCTATGTATTGTGTGTTATGGACGTGGCGAGAATCCTGCCATTAGGTCCGAGATGAGTGAGTATGGTTTTACGCCGCTTTTAGCAATATTCCAGCAATATCAAGGCGTGGGACACCAGAAATGGACTTCACACATTGTACCCATATGGGGAATCGAACCCGGGTCTTCGGCGTGACGAGCGAACGCTTTAACCACTAGGCTACCTCCATCGCCCCTATGGTCCATGATGAGAGGGTGAGTGAGTGGGTATGGGTTTACGCCGCTTTTACACCTATGTTATGGGGACAATAGAAATGGCCCTCACATATTGCCACTTTTAACCGCTTTTAACCGCTAGGATACTCTACCGCAACTGGCTCATAGCTGGCAAAAATATGTAAGAGTATATTGTTTTAGTTTTTTAAAAATTATTTTTGCGGATGTTACATTTCAAGAATGAAATAGAAAAACATCGAGAGACAGTTTTTGCGCTGGTGGACAAAAGGGTTGCCTCTGGGCCAGTGGAAACAGTTATGACAAATTGTACTTAAAGGAAAAGGTTGATCATCCTGAAAAGCAGGACTTCTAGCCTTTATTTGTTTCGTTATTCTTGCAATATCATGGACTTCACGCAAGGAGCTCGTTATATCTAAAGCTATCATTCGGAAATATCTTTCCTCTCTCACTATCTAACTCTTTCTCTCTATCACTCTCATACTCTCTCCCAATATATCTCACTTCACATATCACTCCCTCCAGTCCGAACGATTCGATGTCGCGCCATATATATTTATACGTTTCCATGTATACATTGTTTCTATGTGTATATCCGGATGTTTCTGTAAGTATCACTGTTTCTCTCTCCTCTATTCTACGTCTCTCCCTCTCTCTCTCTCTCTGTGTGTCTCTCTCTCCTATTCTACCTCTCTCTCTCTCTCTCTGTCTCTCTCTCTCTCTCTCTCTCTCTGTCCTCTCTCTCTCTCTCTCTCTCCTCTCTCTCTCTCTCTCTCTCTCTCTCTCTCTCTCTCTCTCTCTCTCTCTCTCTCTCTCTCTCTCTCTCTCTCTCTCTCTCTCTCTCCCTCTCTATTCTCTCTCTCTCTCTCTCTCTCTCTCTCTGATCACGTCTCTCTCTCTCTCTCTCTCTCTGTCTCTCTCTCTCTCTCTCTCTCTCTCTCTCTCTCTCTCTCTCTCTCTCTCTCTCTCTCTCTCTCTCTCTCTCTCTCTCTCTCTCTCTCTCTCTCTCTCTCTCTCTCTCTCTCTCTCTCTCTCTCTCTCTCTCTCTCTCTCTCTCTCTCTCTCTCTCTCTCTCTCTCTCTCAATATCCTATCTCTGTCTCTATCTCTCTCTATCTCTCAGTCTCAATTCATAATCCGCGGCGCAAACATACCCCTGTCCGACTATATCCAATTAAAATGACGAAAGAAAAAATCTTTAAAAACCATGAGAAACTGACGTCACGTGCATTTTAGAACGGAGACAATAGATTATCGAGGATGATATATTCTGTCTATCTGTCAAACGTAGGCACAGTTTCGTATTCCAATATTCCGAATCCTGACATCAAAAACAGTTTCCATGTTTAGGTATCAGACAAAAACTTCAGGATCTGATTAGACTTTATCTATAGTGATATAAAGCCATCTGTCTATAGTCCCCGGAGAAATTAGTTGTCATGGAAATTTGTCAGATGGTCAAATCCGAAGGCGACAACTCAATCCTACGATACGCAGCTTCCTCCAAAGCCGTCAAATGAGATTGAAACTGATAGAGAACACGCTCCAGGCGCAATGGCGGAAATTGGGTCACAAATCAGGTGAAGACGTTTTTAGATGAAAATTTATATTTGCCCAAGGCTTTGGTCAAAAGATCAGACAAATAAAATGATTACAGGCTCCTGGTTTTAGGGTATGTCTGCCAGTGCGGAAGATTGGATCTTGCAACATATTGTATTGCTATACAAGCTGTCAAGGAGCACCTTTGTAATAAGGTGGGGAAGTTTGGGACGTGGCGTGCTTTGAGATATTTGATTATTTCACACAAAAATGAAGGGTGAGACTTGTCTTTTAGCCAGTTATTTGATCTGTGTCTCACGCAAGGTAATATCAGGCAGATGATGTTCATTTCAGCAAGTGCTGAAGCTGAAATTAACGCAGGGAAAATGAAGTCTGCTCTTCATCTTAAGTTTAGTTTTACGCACTCAACAATGTTCGAGCTATATGGCGGCGGTCTGTAAATAATTGAGTCTGGACCAGACAATCCAGTGATCAACAGCATGAGCATCGATCTGCGCAATTGGGATACGATGACATGTGTCAACCAACCCTGAGAGCCTGACCACCAAATCCCGTTAGTCGCCTCTTACGACAAGCATGGGTTACTGAAGGCATATATTCTAACCCGTGCCTTCACGGGTTCATATTAACGATGGCAGTTGTTCCTCCGTACAGTATTGCACCTTTCACGTTTTCTACAATATTTTAAAAAGGCAAAAATTAAAGTTGAGTAATTGAAAACCCAACACCAACCTATCCTTATTAGTCAGCCCCTTCACAAGAACCATCTCAAATATGATTGACCGTTTACCTGGGCAGACTAATCATGAGCATCTAGACAATCGAACATGGTATGTTCACAGAGGTTCCTCTTTATTATTGTGTTGCATGTTGATAACAAGAAATGACTCGAGAGCAATGACTCATTTGTATCCATCATATACTCATGCCAATAATGGTTGTCACCCCCCTTCCCACCCTACACCCCCTCTCTAGTTAAAACAATTGAAGGGGGTGACAACCATTATTGGCATGAGTATATTTCAACCACAATATCCAAGAAATGATAATGATGATTATAATAACATGTGAAATGCAGAGTATGCAATGAATTACATAATAAAATGGGCATTTGTAATGCTCTGAATTCCGCACCACGGAGGGGCTCAAAGCGCTACAATCTGATTATTATTACTCCGGATAACCCAACCTACCTGTGAGGCGCTAGAAGGTTAATAGTCACATGACTTATCCCACCGGGTACCCATTTTCTGCTGGGTGAACAGAGGCAAGTTTGAACAAACTCACTTGCCTAAGGTGAGAATATATGTATCACATGTGCTTCGTTGTGGGGCAGGACTAGGAACTCTCAGACGTGCCAAACACGTGCTACAATCCAAGGACTCTCCACGCCCATTGTTGCTTAAGTTCAACTGATTTGTGACCAGACAAAGATCTTACGCACGCACTCACATACACACACACACGCACACTTGTAAACACGCGCTCACTTGAGAGTACCCCCAGGTCTACTCGTTTCCTTCCTCATTCGGATCTCTTAACTTCCATCCCAACTAAGCCCTATAACTATTCATGGGTGTTAATTATCTGGTTTTCGTCTTCCTGCAATATGTTTCTCGCGCGAATTGTTTTGTACTACAGTCCTAGCCAGATCAATGGGGAGCTGTTTCCGATGACACTATGGCGGAAGTAATTGTCACGACCTGAAGAAGTCGCTTGATTGAAGGCCATTTCCGCGGTGGCTAATCTCCGTAATGGATCAAAAGCCATGCATGTGGAAGTGCCGGCCAGAACTGACCACGGTCAGGAGAAGGTTAAATGGATGTCTTGGTCAGTCGTGACTGACCATTGCAGAAAGACATACAGCTCAGTTGCGATGTCTGGTAACAAACAGATCCTTAGAGATGGTTTACTATTGTTTTAATAGTAATTGCGGTTGGAACTGGTGCGATGAAAAACACGGCACATTTTTCATTTCAATGCCAACTATTTTGTTTATGGTCAGATATTTTTTTATATAATTTTATTTCAATTTTTTTTAGTATTTGTTATATGTTTTGCCCATCTTGACGTGATGACTGTGGTGGAGAAGTAACTGCCTTTACGTTCCTCGAGCAACCAGCATTAAACTAGCGGTCACGTCTAGATCAGACAATTCGGTGATGAGCATTTATGCAATAGGATGGCTTGCATCCAGCAAAACACAGCCCGTTACCAACCGATCCCGTCAGTCGCCCCTTCCCACAAACATGGGTTCTGGACACCAACTTTAACCCAGAGAGATTGAGCATGATCTGTTGCCACTTGAGCAATATTCCAGGAACACCAGCCATGATCTTCACACATTGTACCCATTTGGAGGGTTTAGGCATCCCCACCGCCCCTCTGACCCGTCAGCTGTTTATGAATGAGTGAGTGGGTTTAGTTTTACACCGAGTTTAGCAATATTCAAGCAATATCACGGTGGGGGACATCTGAAATGAGCTATACATAATTTACCCATGTGTGAAATCGAACCCGGGTCTTCGGCGTGACGAGCGAACGCTTTAACCACTAGGCTTCCCCACCACCCCTGTTAGTGAATGAGCAGACCCGTGAAGGTCCGGGTTAGCATTGATCTTCAGCAACCCACGCTTGTCGTAAGAGGCCACCAACGGGGTAAAACTAAACTCACTCATGAACTTCGTTTGATCAGACCGCGCCGTAAGTCATGTGATCAAAGGGAGGTAAACCTCCACACCATGAAGTTAGGGGGCAACACGAGTTACCTACCTTTAACTCTGACACTGTTTCAATCTTAGGTACTCAGAACCAAATGACTTCTAAAGCCGGTTCGCACAAAATTTCACCCAAATGAAAATGACATTTGTCACCACTTGCCCCTTTCCATGAAGACTCGTCTCCTTCTCGATGCCTGTTATGTGCGTAAATACGACAATGTTTTAAAAAATCTGAACGCGCGCAATGATTGCGGTGCTTTTGATAAAATAATCAGTATTTAAATCGTGTATGGCATTATATGAATGTTTCAAAAATCATGAAAAATATATATCGTCATTTTGAAAGTATATAGAAAGTAGCTAACAGAACTGTGTTGCCTCGTGTAGTTTTGAGTAAGGATAATGCCATGGACGGTGATCGAGAGGTTCAAATACACGCACATGCGTTTGTTTACATAACGGCTCTCATGGCATTTGAGTGTATTTCTGACGATCTTGCGGGCTTGTTTTGGAGATTGTACGTCCGCTTCTACCATTTTTAGGAAATGTAATTATAAATCGCTACAAGATTCAAAACAATAATATTTTCTCTATATGTAACTAACCAACTTTAATCTTTAACATTGGGCTTTCATTTCACATCTCTGCAGATATTTTAGTCTGACTTTTACGGGGTCATCCATATTTTTTTCAGTGAATTCATTTAAAATTCCACAAGGGGTATGACAGCATAGAGAAATATCTTAAAGTAATTTTTGAGTATCTACGTTGGGATTTAAATGTAGCTGAATTTTTAAAACGTGTGTTTGCATAATCAATAAAACAAATCCCTTTTGTGATTATTGACCGCCTCCGTGGTGTAGTGGTTAGAGCGTCCGCCCTGAGAGCGGAAGGTCGCGGGTTCGATCCCTGACCGCGTCATACCAAAAGACGTTAAAATATGGTACTTGTTGGTCCCTGCCTGGCGCTCGGCCTTAATGGGTACAACAAGGACTGGTCGGCTTGGAGTCAGTATAATGTGTCTGAGTGGGGTATTCATGCTTCACTGCGGCATGGTATCTCAGTGGGCTAGCACTATAAAACCAGCTTAAGTCTGGGCTAGTACAAGCAGCCGCACATACACATGAACACGCATGCACGAAATGAGCGAAATAAACCCAATTTCACCTCACCTCAATACACAGAAAATATTCCATGCATAGAAATACGAGTGAAATATCCGTTTCCAGTGCCAAATTAGGGAATTGTGCTCTTTTTTCACATAGTTTAAGTTACATTTAGAACATGAAGTTTGCCAGATGGGAAAAGAAAAAAATATATTCAAAGCTTGTGTGTGGTTAATGGTAACATACTGCTTTATTTGCCAGAGTATGTAATCTCCGTTACTGAAATGTTCGTTACAAGGGTATTCGAAACTACATAGCTTGTGAAGTTCTGATACTATGTTTCAAATATCACGTGTATCCTATCCCTTCTGGGAAGTCAAAGAGGATGTATACAATCACAGTCACTAAAGAATTAAAATTGAGAGCCATCTGAATCGGAAGTAACAATGTAACGAACATTTTATTTCTAAATATAAAAATCACTTACTGTTTAGTTATAAGTCACGTTTCGGATTTTACAAAGTTATGTCACCCTGTATTTGATAAGACAGACTTACAAGTGGGCAATAGAAACAGCACTGTAACGGATATTTGAGCTACTTTCAAATATTTCCAGAATTTTTGTTGCTAGTCTCATATACAATAATTACATATCGTTACTTGAAATTTATACTCCAAAAAGATTGAATGATAATAAGTAGATTTGAGAATAGTTTCTGCCTTTAAACAGCTAGGATTTATGAAGATAATATCGATTTTTAATTTTACAAAACAAATTGCTCCCAAATATGCTCATTTAATCTGTATATAACTGTTTTCAGTTTTCAGCATCTTGAAATCTACCCAGTTTAAGTCTAACTGAGGACAAGACAGACTGAGTGTTTCTGAAGACATGGCTTTGCCTGAAATGTCCGTTACTTATATATGGGTTTGTATCCAGTGGTTGGAAAACTAATAAATCTTGTTTCCTCCTTAAATAGACGACACATATGTTTTATGATTGAACTTTCAGAGGATTTGAAAGTATTTTTCATTTCATGGCAATTTGTTTCATGTGTGTCATGCGTTCCTAAAGTTTGGTCAATGTTTGTAAGTTCAGTATGTTTTATCCTGCACTGTACTTGAGTATAATGTTGCTGGGGATTAATAATTGTTTTAGTCTACCTAGCATGAACACAAGTACAATGTTAAGGAAACATGAACTCCCAAGCTTGGTAATAAGGGCCATGACTGCTTTCTAGGTGCGTCTTTTTATTGGCTTAGGTGGTTATCCCGGGTTACAACGAATATTTCAGTGTTGTATTTTCAAAAGTTTTCAATTCTTGTTGTATTCCCGTTGGTTTTAAGCAACCTAATATGTTACTTTGGCAAAATAAATCATTTCACTCAAATACAACTTGAATAATTTTTCAATATTTTTGTGACCCATTTGCACCCCGTTATCGAGAGAGAGTGAAAGATGTCAATTAACCTCGGGAATGTACACCCGAAGGCAACGATATGTCGTCTTCAAGAACAGAATTAAACGCCATCTATTTATCTTTGTTTCGACCACTTCGGGATGTGAGACCCAGTTACGACCCTAAGGCGAATCCAAAAATTATCTTCATGGGTTCAAATCTTGCTTGCGTGCGTGCTTCTTTGCCTGATTTTGTGCGTCCGTGTTTGCTTGCTTGCTTGTGTAATGGATGGATGGATGGATGGACGGATGGATGGATGGATGGACAGGAAACGCCACACACAGCAATATTTCAGTCATATGACTGCGGTCTATACAGAATCAAGTCAGCCAAGTGACTGATACCATGAGCATCGATCTGTCCAACTGGGACACAATAAAATGCAACAACCTAGCCTGCGAGCCTGACCGTCCCGTAATCGCTTTTAAGGACAAGCGTGGTCAGCTTAAGAACAAATCCTTCAGGGAGGTTCGAATTGCAGATTTCCCCTGAGTCTGTTCCTTGCCTTTCCCGGGTTTCACCAAAATCGTGGATGTTTAATACCTCAGTCATTTCAAGGTCTCAATCCTCAAGCATGGCGTTTCAAACCTAATCCTTCACAGTATCTTGGAAAGTGAGTTATGTAAACACCATTTCTAAAACGATTTCAGTTAAATCATGGTTAGACAGCCTTAACGTCATTGGTTTAAAACTACCTGTCTCGTGAAACCCAGATACATGTATATAGTTCTGAAGATTTCACTTACCTGGCATTCAAAACACAACCGGCCATTCCGTACTGGAGAAAGTCCGAGTATCTGTCCATTCCTGAAAGGTAAAGGAGTTGAGGCCCGAATGACCGAGGCTGCCTCAGCTTTCAGGAATGGACAGATACTCGGGCTTTCCCCGACTTAAAATACACCCAAACCGAACGGGGAATACAAAGCAGATCAATGTACATCAAATATGTTTTCAGTTAAAACTTGATAAACCATTTTAGAAAACATGATCCGCTTGTACTCGCCGAAGTCTCAATTACTGAAAGGTAATGGACATACATGTATTTGCAATGACCAAGCCGAGCAGTTGTATTTTAATTCCTGCCCTGGGTCGCTACGAAGAGGTGGGTCTTAATCTGCTGTGCATGTTGATCCCGCTATTAGAACACTGATGGAGGCAAGATGAGGGCAACTGTAGTTGTTGTTGAGGACGTTTAGGCCCACAGGGTGCACTAACAGAAGCGTATATCGAGCCTTGCAGCAACCAGCACACAAAACAGTTCGATACCATGCAGATAAAGTCATGTGACTGACGTCATCTCGGTCAAGCGTGACGTTCAGGCGAAAGTGCTGTAGAGGCGCAAGAGGAGATGCAGCTATACTGGTTCTAGGAGCGCTACGAGGAGATGTAGGTCAGTATGTTAAAAGACGTAAAGAAGACCTGTAGGGAAGTATCTTGCAAGGACGTCAGGAGTGTGCGAGTTTAGTTTTACGCCGCACTCACCAATATTCCAGCTATATGGCGGCGGTCTGTAAATAATCAAATCTGGACCAGGCAATCCAGTGATGAACAGCAGGAGCATCGATCTATCAATTAGGATATGATGTCATGTGTCAACCAAGTCAGCGAGCCTGACCATCCGATTCCGTTAGTCACCTCTTACGACAAGGATGGGTTACTGCAGATCAATTCACACCCGGATCTTCGCGCGTAAGGGACGTCAAGAGGTGATGTAGGGCAGTATGTTGTAGGGACGTCAAGAGGTGATGTAGGGCAGTATGTTGTAGGGGACGTGATGTAGGGGATGTCAGTATGTTGTAGGACGTCAAGAGGAGATGTAGGGCAGTATGTTGTTGGGACGTCAAGAGGAAGAGGAGATGTAGGACGCAAGAGGAGATGTAGGGCAGTATGTTGTAGGGACGTCAAGAGGAGATGTAGGGCAGTATATGTAGGACGTCAAGGGACGTCAAGAGGAGATGTCAAGGATGCAGGGTAGTCTGTTGTAGGGACGTCAAGAGGAGATGTAGGGCAGTATGTAGGACGTCAAGTAGGACGTCAAGAGGCAGATGTAGGGCAGTATGTTGTGTTGTAGGACGTCAAGAGGAGATGTAGGGCAGTATGTTGTAGGACGTCAAGAGGAGATGTAGGGCAGTATGTTGTTGGGACGTCAAGAGGAGATGTAGGGCGGTATGTTGTAGGGACGTCAAGAGGAGATGTAGGGCAGTATGTTGTAGGACGTCAAGAGGAGATGTAGGGCAGTATGTTGTAGGACGTCAAGAGGAGATGTAGGGCAGTATGTTGTAGGGACGTCAAGAGGAGATGTAGGGCAGTATGTTGTGTAGGGACGTCAAGAGGAGATGTAGGGCAGTATGTTGTAAGGACGTCAAGAGGAGATGTAGGGCAGTATGTTGTAGGGACGTCAAGAGGAGATGTAGGGCAGTATGTTGTAGGGACGTCAAGAGGAGATGTAGGGCAGTATGTTCCAAATGTTGTCGGGTCGTTACGGTTTAGTTCCAAATGTTGTAGGATCGTTAGGGTTTAGGTCGAATAGTTTGGAAGGTAAAAGTTTGGGATTAAAATGGTTGTTCCATCATCGATTTGTCACACAGGATTAAAAAGAAGTGGACGTTGATCAGTTAATAGTATTGTTTATAGAGAGGCGTGGATGCTCTTATAAACTGAACAAGGCAGGTAGAAGATCGTATCTCAATCAAATAATCTTTGCTGTAAGGTTGATAGTTATCCAGCACACCACGCTATCTCGTTACAAGTAGCCTTACCCGCATCAAGATATGTTGTACACTTTGCCCCCGGAAAAATATAATTAAATCGAAACTCGGGAGGTCTGACATGCGCCTATTTAATACACGTTTCATTTTATATGTTTTTCGTTTGAATAATTTATATGAGTTGATTTATATTCAAAATATAAAATTTTACGTAACAATGGCCATAATTTATTAAAATTTATTTGAATTCAGAATGAAAGTCAAGTAAGGGAAGATATGTGCAAGCTATTCGATGTGACGACATGTCATGGAGGCTATTGTAAACCTTCAGGCAATGAGGTTTGTAAATGTTTATAAATATTTTTCTCAATGCATCTGCATGTAGGAGGCGAGGTGCGATGAAATTGGGTTTAACGTCGTACTTAAGAATATTTCGCTCATATGACGACGTGCATGCGTGTGTATGTATGGCTGCTTGTACTAGCCCAGACTGAAGCTGGTTTTATAGTGCCAACCAACTGAGATACCATGCCGCAGTTAAGCACGAATACCCCACTCAGACACATTATACTGACTCCAAGCCGACCAGTCCTTGTTGTACCCATTAATGCCGAGCGCCAGACAGGGACCAACAAGTACCATATTTTAACGTCTTTTTCTTCGTAGAAACACGACCAAACATTGATTTGATAATTTGAACTGTGAGAAGTTGAACGTGATCAGAGAAGATTCAACGTATTATGTTAAATGAAAATGAATTTGTTGCCTTGAGAAATGTATGCAACATATATGATAAGTATCAAAATCAATAAGCATACACTACACGCCAAAAGAAACGTTACCCTCCTACCTTTATGCATTACTGAAAAACTATCAAAGATTTGTTAGAAGGTATTAGTTTACAAGAAATCTTAACAACACAGCTTTACGAAAAAAAAATCTCAAATGCATTCATATTTAGGTGAAATGAATCCTTTTCAGAAGAATTAAACAACAGTGATTTAGATGTCAAAATTCTGCTTTGAGACAAAGATAAACCATTTAAAGTCACCATTTTTCAACTATTAAAACAAGAAACAACTGTTGTAGAGTGTGGAAAATTGGAAAATAATCATTCCTGTGATTACAGTCTTTTAAAACATTGTCTGCTGATTTTCATTAGTGAAAACAAGTAAAACGTGTCTTTGGTATTATGGAATAAGTGTTTAGGAACATCTTAAATTAGCTTTGTTAACATTTTTGCTTGCAAAGTAACATTTTTCCATTTTCTGTGTACACATAGCAATATCAATCGCCAAAACGCAGCAATAATCAAGCGGTATTTGCATCCATTTCACATGTGGAGTGATTCTATAGGGTATGAACAGAGACTAGAATGCATGATATGATACACAAGTACGAGAAATATGTCACGATTAACAGCTGAAGAGAGAGAAAGAGCCATTGGGATGGAGCAGATGGTGTCGACATACAATGCTGCTGCCAACGCCCTCGGATGCCACCGTATCACGGTTCTAAGACTTATTCAGGGCTTCAATCAGACTGGGTCACCGTAGACAGACCAAGACGTGGACGTCCACGCATCACAACGCCAGCTGAAGATAGTTACCTCCGTCACTAAGGCAGGAGGGTAGTGTTTCTTTTGACGTTTAGTGTACATAAAAAAATCTTGAATCGTTTATTGAGTCATCTCTGGAAAGAAGTTCGACACTCAAATGCAGCCTATTCTGTTACATGGCTGAGTAAGTGAATATACTTAAACTGTCCAATTACCTACTTGGATGAACTTTCTCAACGTTTGTCCCCAGACACCTAATGTAACAATGTTATATGTGGTGAATATGGTTAATATCCATCAATGCATTCTGTCTCGTCATGAAGTACTAAGAAAATCAGAAGAAAGACCGTTGGTATGCTTATTCCCTATGATAATCAAACATAAGCATCTGCTTTATGTTATGTTTTTATACGTATTATGGAATTTTCAAAGTGTTCGAGATATATTTGCTTTTCTTAAACTTTACATAAAAAATGCATTTGATATGTATCATGGATCATGGAATTGAATAAGCCCAAGGTTTAACTGTGAAACGTTTACTCTTCACAAAACGTAGGCCATACTCGGGAACGATTTAAGGGATTTCCAAAATTGTAAGAGATATTAGCGGTATAGTCAACGTGAACGGTCTAGAAGACGATTGAAGTAAAATATCGGAAATTTCAGATTTGAATTTTCTTGATCAGTTGCCGAGACTGCCACGATTTGTCAAAATCAAACCATTTCACGAGGTATACTACAGCCTATGAGTCCCCTAATGCCGATTTGAGGAGTCTATCACACTCCTCTTGCAACGCCTGACCAAGTTCGCAGTAGAGCTGTTCGGGCGAGGGAGATAATCACTGACTCAGCGTACAGCTTTCAAGGACAACACGCGGTAACGTTATTGGCTATAGGCTAGTTAATTGACATAATCCGTCTGTGCCCAATACCTTATCCACAATATGGACATGGTGAATCTAGTGAAATAGGTATGTTTTCCAAATCCATTGACATTTTTAAACAAAATTAAATTTCGAAACATGCCTTAGTTTCATTAAGATACATACCCAAGTTAAAAACGTGACTGACAGAAGGTTAAAGGTCACATGCAACGTAAAACACAACTTTGCAGATTCTGATACCTTTCGGTATGGACATACCGAAACAAATCGTCAAAATGCAAATTCAACTTATAAAGTTGAAAAATAACGCGATGAAAAAACCGCGCGAAATCGGAGTTCAAAACGTTTCACTAAATTTTCCCCAGACTTTTCTGGGGAAAACTGGTTTCAACACCTGGGCTGCGCTCATAGCACGTGCGCAAGTAAATAGGTTCGCGCAGCTTGGAAGCGGGTTGTCGGGTGAATACTCGGTGAAGGCTTTGGTGTGAGCTATTTTTCTAATGTTTTGTTGATATCTCACAGGCGCGAGCTTTTTTGTATGTTATGACAGTAAATTAACTGTTTATATAATTTCATTTGTCTATTTCACCACACGTTCTTCTTACCGAGTCACTTTCTCAGTTCGATACTTAAAAAGCAATGTCATTTATTTAGCGTTGACAGAATTTCTAACTGTGATATAGATATGTCGTTGTCACAGACAAAACTCAATGTCTTGTTTTATTGACACCTGTGTGCCTGCCTGCCTGTCTGCTAATGACAATATTCAATACACAGCTGCTATCACTGACTACATGCACTTTGAACTTAACACCAATCAGGCTATACACCATAAACAAAATGCATTGATTTATGGCCCGAGTTCGGTCTCTGTCACATTATGTAATTACACAGACAGGCAGGTGTGATACTTGAACACATGACATGTTATGATGTCTGTTGATTGCAAAATGTTATAGACAAAAAATGAGCATGTATTTACAAAACCCAACATCTCTTTATATATATATACACAATTAGCTGTGAAGGCATCTGCAAATGAACCAGCCGTTACACTTGAGTGCACACCCACCCGCTCTGACTGGGTTCGGTATCCCGGCTGCTTCTGTTTCTTGGGAAGAAAACCGAAGTACACAATTTTGCACTTTCGATTTGCGATTGTACGCTTATAATTTTGTTTATATATTTTTCGTAACCAGCAATGTATATTATATGTCATGAATAAGTGATAATTGTGTTTTAATTATCTTTGATTTTGGTTGCATGTGACCTTTAAACGTGCAGATATTGACTATTGATGATTTTACACTCCAAGTTTTAGACAAACCAAAATGGCGCTACTTGTAAGTGAAACAAAGTGAAACTAAATACTTCCTGGCCTCTGTCATGGCACAAGGTTTTGGCGAAAGGGTAATAATGATCCGCACTGTCAATAGCAACCAGGGGCGGTGGGTAGCCTAATGGTTAAAGCGTTGGCTCGTCACGCCGAAGACCCGGGTTCGAATCCCCACATGGGTACAATGTGTGAAGCCCATTTCTGGTGTCCCCGCCGTGATGTTGCTGGAATATTGCTAAAAGCGGCGTAAAACCAAACTCAGTCAGTCAGTCAGTCAATAGCAACCGCCATTTACGCAATAATACACCTGTCTCCTCTGGCAGGTGGCTGTTGGCTGCGAAAAATGTTTCTTTAGACTCGTCATGGCTACAGTTCTGTATGTTAACGTGATTGCAAAACCTTCTCATGCCTGGCAGGCATATTTGGTTGTTCTTTCACATGGAACCGAGAATATATTTTAAATGCACATATTTGGCCTTGTCTAGCGCCATGAGCATGCTGTTGGGTGTGATAGAATGTGTTAAATTACAATGTGAACCGGACTTACTCTAACCAAAGGCATTTTATGCAATCTATACTGATCAAAACCCCTTATACACTAGACGCTTGAAAAACTGACCGATCTTACTGATAATTCAGCATGTGTATACATCACAAATATTATTCGAATTACATCAGTATTTTCTTCAAGAAACGAAATGCGCAATTTAGTTCAATATAGAACAAATTTTATGGATAACAACTTCTTTTTATTCGAGAGTGCGACGTTTCGATACAGATTCTTGTACCGTTGTCAAGCAGGAAAGCTCTTTTGGAAAATAGTAAATACCCGGATTCTCCACCAAATTGCCAACGCGTGGTATACGCTTCGACTGGGGAATTAGCTCATAATTAAGATGAGGTGTACGTACAATTTGTTGACAAGACGAAGGAATACGTTGAGTTCAAACTTCTTTAGTACATGACAAACAAATACACAAGACATAAGCGAGGTGAGAGGAGTCCCTGCTCAACCCCAGGGCGTTTCCTACGAGCGGCATTCTCCTGCTCGTGGTCGTCCCTACAGACAGTCGGAATACCGGACTCGTACTGTTTTTCTTCCTTCCGTATAGGTGTGAGCATACTAAGTATATATACAGTTTTGACAACAATGGACAGGCGACGACTCAACAATGGACAATTAGAAAAACAATAGAAACTTCCTTGACCAGTGGATGTGATGGCAGACACGGGCCAAGGGCAATGACCAATACGGGTTGTAAATGTCATTAACAGTAATTAATTGCCTGACAAGTCAATGTACAATGCGGAAGTGATAAGGATTACATAGAATACAGATTAGTGTCATATACATAATTACAATAAAGTCTCACCTGTCTAGACTATATAGTTTTTACTTTTTAAATATTTGACGATGGCTGTCCTGAATTAGTCCCTATAACAATAATATAGACATTAGATGGGATCTAAGCAAAGGTCGAGGGTCACGAGAATTCACAATCTCGTTTGTCCACCAGCTGTTGCGGAGTGGGGAATCACCTGGATCCGTCCGGATCACCGGTTGTATGTAAACTGAGGCATGGGGTGGTTGAAATATTCCGAGCCGACCTGACGAACTGTTTAGTTTCATTCTAATCAGTTTTCAACAGCATTCCCTCCTCTGCCCAAATGTTCCAAAGAGTAATGTTCAATGGTGTTAAATGCTGCAAAGGGTCCTGTTAGATGTTCCAAAAGATCCTATTAAATGTTCCAAAGAGTAGTGTTAAATGTTCCTCCGGGTGGGGTTACATGTTCCTCCGGGTGGTGTTAAATGTTCCTGAAGGTGATGTAGAATTCTTCCTTCGTGTGGTGTTAAATGTTCCTGTGTGTGGTGGAGAAGGCTTCCTTCGTGTGGTGTTAAATATTAAGGCGTGTGGTGGAGAAGGCTTCCTTCGTGTGGTGTTAAATATTAAGGCGTGTGATGGAGAAGGCTTCCTCCGAGTGGTGTTAAATATTAATGCGTGTGGTGGAGAAGGCTTCCTCCGAGTGGTGTTAAATATTAAGGCGTGTGGTGGAGAAGGCTTCCTCTGAGTGGTGTTAAATATTAAGGCGTGTGGTGGAGAAGGCTTCCTTCGTGTGGTGTTAAATATTAAGGCGTGTGGTGGAGAAGGCTTCCTTCGTGTGGTGTTAAATATTAAGGCGTGTGGTGGAGAAGGCTTCCTTCGTGTGGTGTTAAATATTAAGGCGTGTGATGGAGAAGGCTTCCTTCGTGTGGTGTTAAATATTAAGGCGTGTGATGGAGAAGGCTTCCTCCGAATGGTGTTAAATATTAAGGCGTGTGGTGGAGAAGGCTTCCTTCGTGTGGTGTTAAATATTAAGGCGTGTGGTGGAGAAGGCTTCCTTCGTGTGGTGTTAAATATTAAGGCGTGTGATGGAGAAGGCTTCCTTCGTGTGGTGTTAAATATTAAGGCGTGTGGTGGAGAAGGCTTCCTTCGTGTGGTGTTAAATATTAAGGCGTGTGATGGAGAAGGCTTCCTTCGTGTGGTGTTAAATATTAAGGCGTGTGATGGAGAAGGCTTCCTTCGTGTGGTGTTAAATATTAAGGCGTGTGGTGGAGAAGGCTTCCTTCGTGTGGTGTTAAATATTAAGGCGTGTGATGGAGAAGGCTTCCTTCGTGTGGTGTTAAATATTAAGGCGTGTGGTGGAGAAGGCTTCCTTCGTGTGGTGTTAAATATTAAGGCGTGTGGTGGAGAAGGCTTCCTTCGTGTGGTGTTAAATATTGATGCGTGTGATGGAGAAGGCTTCTGTTCGTGTGGTGTTAAATGTTAAGGCATGTGATGGAGAAGGCTTCCTTCGTGTGGTGTTAAATGTTAAGGCGTGTGATGGAGAAGGCTTCCTTCGTGTGGTGTTAAATATTAAGGCGTGTGGTGGAGAAGGCTTCCTTCATGTGGTGTTCAATGTTCCTCTGGGTGGTGTTAATATTCCTCTGGTTGGTGTTAAATGTTCCTCTGGGTGGTGTTAATATTCCTCTGGGTGGTGTTAAAACGTTCCTCCTGGGTGGTGTTAAATGTTCCTTTGGGTGGTGTTAAATGTTCCTCCGGGTGGTGTTAAATGTTCTCCGGGTGGTGTTAAATGTTCCTCCGGGTGTCGTTAAATGTTCCTCCGGGTGGTGTTAAATGTTCCTCTGCGTCGTCGTAAATGTTCCTCCGGGTGGTGTTAAATGTTTCTCGGGTGGTGTTAAATGTTCCTCCGTGTGGTGTTAATAGTTCCTGTGTGTCGCGTAGAAGGCTTCCTCCGTGTGGTGTTAAATGTTCCTCTGGGTGGTGTTAAATGTTCCTCCGGGTGGGTGTTAAAATGTTCCTCTGGGTGGTGTTAAATGTTCCTCCGGGTGGTGTTAAATGTTCCTCTGGGTGGTGTTAAATGTTCCTCTGGGTGGTGTTAAATGTTCCCCGGGTGGTGTTAAATGTTCTCCGGATGGTGTTAAATGTTCCTCTGGGTGTCGTTAAATGTTCCTCTGGGTAGTGTTAAATGTTCCTCTGGGTGGTGTTAAATGTTCCTCCGGGTGTCGTTAAATGTTCCTCCGGGTGGTGTTAAATGTTTCTCGGGTGGTGTTAAATGTTCTCCGGGTGGTGTTAAATGTTCCTGTGTGTCGTAGAAGGCTCCTCCGTGTGGTGTTAAATGTTCCTTGGGTGGTGTTAAATGTTCCTCGGGTGGTGTTACGTGTTCTTCAGTGGACATGGCGTCATGGTCGTTTGCATCATGCTTGCCTGACAGTTCCTTCTTCAACTTTGGAAAGAGGTGAACTAAAGAGAATTGCAAGAGGACGCGTGTGGTGTTTCTACTCGCCTTGACTGTTTAGTCTCTTGAAGTAAGTGGTGAACGTCAGAGTTATCCAAGGTCAGACCGCTCAATAATATGAGGCTGGTCTGCTTCAAAACGACATGAATGCTGTTGTGTAGATCGATACTCAAAATATCTATGATTGAAGCATCTGAAATCGATTAGTCATATTCCGAATCCATATACCTGGAATATTGGTGAATACGTGGTTCAACGAAGTATCACAGACTAGAGTAATTTCCCTTTGATAAGGGCAATTACTCTAGCGTGGGGACAAATAGACTGCCGCTAAGGACAGGAAAAGACAATAGCCTAGGACATATGCACTTAAACTTAAATCACTTTCTAAGGCATAGGATTCGGTTGGAACATCCTAACAGTTGTTATCGTCTAACTGAACAATAGCTAACCTCCTAAAGGGCGTAATATGATATTCAGGCGCATATTTAACTAAAATGTCTTGGTATCATTTGAGAGAACATGTTTTTCGACGACACATGCATACTAACATACATACATACATACATACATACATACATACATACATACATACATACATACATACATACATACATACATACATACATACATACATACATACATACATACATACATACATACATACATACATACATACATACATACATACATACATAAAAAGGTTGCCACGCTTCTGGTTTCGGTATTAATATCATGTCTTAGAAATTAACGCTGCGTTTGTAGCTCGCTAAACCTCAGTTAATACAACACTATTTCTGTTCCCATTAACCAGACAGATACACAGATATGCAAACTTAACTACCCCATTTCGCAGTGCAAATCCCTTTGGGAGGTAACTGCACCTTCTGTTTTGAGCTCCAAATGAGTCATATTCATGCATCCACAGCCCCCGGGTGGTCGAACATATGTTTTTATCATACAAGTCATGTACAACCAAAATGCACCGATGCCTATCTCATGGGAAGGGAACAATGAAACTGAAGTCAGATAAAATCTGCGGGAATTATGTATATATAAATAAAATGGATTTTCAACTTCACAAAAGCTGGGAACCTTGTCGAGGAGCAGACGAACAGGATCAGCTGACACGTAAGTTTGGATTTGTTTGTTTGCTGTTTAACGCCGCATTCAGCAATATTCCAGCTATATGGCGGCGATCTGTAAATAATCGAGTCTGACCAGACAATCTTATGATCAATATTACGATACGATTACAGGTGTCAACGAAGTCAGCGAGCCTGACCCCCCGATTCTGTTAGTCATTTAGTACGACAAGCACAGGTTAGTGAAGATCAATTCTAACCCTGATCTTCACGGGTGCCCTACCTTGTACTCGACCAACCTGTTACCTGTGGCAAGGGAAAGAACATGAACACATGCGCACGCACGCAAGCACGCACGCACACACTGGTTAGATATCCTCTGCTTCCGGTTTAGGATTAGAATTGGTGCGCTTGTCGTGTATGTCCAAATTGTCTAGATCGATGATCAGAATGCCTATCATCGGATTGTCCAAATTCTGTTATTTAGATTCTGCTGCCATACAGCTGGAAAATTGCTGAATGCGGGATTCAACGACGTTTCACAGACTAGAGTAACTTCCCTTTGATAAGGCCAATTACTCTAGCGTGCGGACAAATAGACTTCCGCTAGACACAAGAAAAGACATATCCCAGACATGTTCTGTGTTGCATGTGTGTAGTTAAACCACTGTCGAAGGCATAGGATTCGGTTGGAACATTCTAACGGTTGTTATCGTCTAACGGTTGTGATCTCCTAAACGACGTCAAGCATATTCATGCGCATATTCCACCAAAGTGGTTAGGTAAAGTTTGGGAGAACAGGTTTTTCGACGACAGAATTTATGTATGGCAATATATACTATTCAAATAAAAGAAACGCATAGCCCAGAAATCTGTTAAAAAATGTTGTATTTTCAAATATGCATAACTCGTCTACAAATAGAGTTTAGGAAATGAATTTTGCATCAGTTTAGAAGAAGGAATAATAAAGGATAATTTTAGTGAACGGAGAAGCTGGGCGCCATGGTGACTACATAGCACGGGCCTGACGTCTGGCCTGTCCAATCCCTCTCAACCTTGTAGGATCTTGAACTCTCTCAACCTGTTCCGTACAGTTTGACCGGATATCCTCCGGAAGTCCAGGCACCCTGGCTGCTGTGCTCTTCCTCACCCGTGGCAGTACGATCACGCAAATTTAGTGTAAATGATCTTGGGCTACAGTGGTGACTCGAGGTCCGCCTGTACGCGGGTGGGGTGGGGGATGGGGTCATTTGTTATACCTGTTTGAATGTAACGAGTTGTGATATCGTGCTCAGACAACATTCAGACGCCTGGCAACAGAAGATTGGTAATCTCCAGCGTGCGTTCTTCAATGACCATGTTCCGTGTCGCAGCGTCACGACGTGGCGTAGTGATTTAACTTTGAACTCCTTCAAAACGAATGCCGATTTCCGAAAGTAATCTGGATTTTTATAATCCAGACAGTGCAAGCTGTTGGCTGCACAATTTCAACTGGAAGGTAATTTCTGGTGCGTTGTGGTGATGAATGTTTGTTCCTTTGTAAGAAATCTCATCAAAATCAACATTTTCAGGTAAAGTCGATTTTTCACTTGTGCAATTTTAAAAATACAAAACGTCTATGCGTTTCTTTCTTTTTCTTTTTTCTTTTCTTTTTTGGGGATAGTTGATGATAAAACGAGTACCACACCTGTATTTTGGGGCATTAATAGGATGTGTTAGAAATAAACGCTGTTTGAAGCTCTCTAAGGCACAGTAAATACAATAATCAATGTTTATTACGAACACGCTTATAACGGACTGGCGGCTGTGACGGTCGTTTTAGTCCGGACGGTTGTTTTAGACAAAATGTGTATTACAAACTAACATTGGCGGTCCTTCTGAGGTAGTTATTAGCATAGTTTACTGTACTTAGTAAGTGTAACCGCCTCCGTGGTGTAGTGGTTAGAGCGTCCGCCACGAGAGCGGAAGGTCGCGGGTTCGATCACCGACCGCGTCATACCAAAAGACGTTAAAATATGGTACTTGTTGGTCCCTGCCTGGCGCTCGGCATTAATGGGTACAAGAAGGACTGGTCGGCTCGGAGTCAGTATAATGTGTCTGAGTGGGGTATTCATGCTTCACTGCGGCATGGTATCTCAGTGGGCTAGCACTATAAAACCAGCTTAAGTCTGGGCTAGTACAAGCAGCCGCACATACACATACACACGCATGCACGTCGTCATATGAGCGAAATATTCTCAAGCACGACGATAAACCCAATTTCACCTCACCACCTCACTTAGTAAGTGCCTATTCCTCATCGAAGATATATCCCATATAGGGCTGTAACGATGCATCGAACTATCGATGGATTGCAATTGTTGAGTCTCCGATAGCAATTAATCGATGTCGGAAACGAAAAACTATCGATATGTCGATAGTATCTGTGACAATCGATAGTTTAGTAGTTGACTTCCGTTGATAAATGCGCAGCGCAAAATACCGGATGTTTGGGGGCTGACTTGCAGCTTCACTGAGTTTATGTGTTAACTGTTTCGTTGATCTGAGTTTCTTGTCAGTTATCAAGAGAAACCACATCAACTTGTTTTTATTTCATATGAACTATACATTCATTGGGGAAATTACTTCAAATTCAAGAGAAAAAGTTGGTCGCAATAGTATATTCTCCCAAAAAAGAAACGCAAATAGGAATTTCAACTGTATTTTTATGTTTATTTTGGAAACATCTTGTAGGCTTTATGAGTCAATGAAATATAGCGAAATTGCACACTTGGAATGCAGACTTATCCGTCTTTGGCACCAACTCGAGGAAAGTCAGTTTGAGTGTCACATGGAGACGTGTGGTGGCGCTGAAGTCAATACCTCGTGTCACCACCGTGGGCATCCAGAACTGCACGGCATCGCCTCGGCATCGAACGAATAAGTCTCAGAATCTCGTGTTGCCCAATCGCAGCCCACTCTGCCTGTAGTGCATTTGCGAGTTGCTGAAGTGTCTGGGGCTGAGGGTTACGGCGTTTCACCCCTCTGTCCAGGGCATCCCACAGATGTTCGATCGGGTTTAAGTCCGGTGATCTTGAGGGCCAGGGGAGCACATTGATGTTGTGGTTCTGGAGGAAGTCTCTAGTGTGACGTGCTGTGTGGGGCCTGGCATTGTCCTGTTGAAACAACTCCCTCTGGCGACCAATGATTGGAAGGAGGTGTGGGCGTAAGATTTCGACACAGTACCGTTGAGCTGTCAGGTTGCCCTGATCATCACCAAATCACTGATCGTGATTCGTGATTTATCACTGAACCAGATTCTACGCCAATTCGGTAGGTTCCAGGCCTGAACGTTGGTGCACCATTGAACTCGATGTCGACGATGTTGTTGTCGAAGCACAGGGCCAAAATAAGGTCTTCTGGCACGTAAACCAGCCTCTCTCAACCTGTTCCTGACGGTCTGTGCAGAAAGCCTCCTCAATCCGGGTATTCTGCCGGCGATACCTCCCAGAGCCGCCGTGAAATGGTGCTTTGGTGAACATTCATGCGTCGGGCAACTGCACGATGAGACTGGCCAGCTTCAAGCAAACCAATGGCGATATGACGGTTGGCTTCACTTAGACGTGGCATTTTGCGTTCGTCAACAATATTCCAAATACAGTGAATAATCGACAGACAGCGATCAACCTTTTATACCCATCATTGAGACTATCTGATCCCCAACTTTCACGTGCATTGCATGTGAATTGTGTATTCTGTGACACTACACGCCGAAATTGAAAATCATGCTGTTAAATACGGGTATTTTACGGATGGTGTGTTTTGTTGTGATGTTTCAAAACATAAACACCATAGGACTCATAAACAGAGCAAAACCTTTTGTAAAATGAATCACGTTTTAATTCATTGCTACATGAAATTGCTATTTTCATTATGCGTTTCTTTTTGGGACAGTATATGTTGCAACAGTTGTTTCCCCTCAATAGTCATCCCTAATCCCAGAACACACTGGCGTGATCAACACTATTTCTGTTCCCATTAACCAGACAGATACACAGATACGCAAACTTAACTACCCCATTAGGCAGGGGAAACACCTCAGGGAGGTTCCCGTACCTTCTGTTTTGACCTCCAAAAGAGTCATGTTCTAGCACTTCAAGCCCCCCGGGTGATGGAACGCATGTTTTTATCATACAAGTCACCGATGCCTATCTCATGGGCAGGGAACAATTAAACTGAATGTCAGATAAAATCTGCGGGAATTATGTTTTTATAAATAACATGAATATTCACCTTCACAAAGAGGGTACCTTGTCGAGGAGCAGACGAACAGGATCAGCTGATAGGTAAGTTTTGGGTTGTTTTGGGGGGTTTTAAAGACGCATTCAGCAATATTCTAGCGTTAAGGCGGCGGTCTGTAGATAATCGAGTGTGGACCAGACAATCTTGTGATCAACATCGATCTGTAGACGATACGACCAAGTGTCAACCAAGTCAGCAAGCCCGACCACCCGATCGTTCTAGTCGCGTCTTACGACGAGCATGGGTTGTCAAAGACCAATTCTAACCCTGATCTTCGCGGGTGATACGTAAGTGCAACCTTTGGGCTAGGTTTATCTACACTATACGTAACAGTGAAAAATATGCGTCCGTAAAATAGACACGAACCGCCATTCCTCGGACCTCAGTACGTTGCAGAAGCGCTAGTAAAATCTACATTTGCGTCACTCTGAAACATTGAAGGGAGAGATGGGTAGTCTTGTGGCTCAGGCGTTCGCTCGTCAAGCCGAAGCCCCGGGTTCGATTCCCCACATGGGTTCTGGTGTCTTCTCCTTTGATACTGCTGTAATATTGTTAAAAACGGCTAACACCCATCCTCACTTACACAGCCTATCTTCACGAACGAAACTGGGTTGATGATCATGAATATCTTTGGGAGATATTATGAGATTGTGCTCATCTACTTTAAAAGTTACCCTCAACTATTTTTAAGTGAGTACTGACAAAATGATGACCGCCCTATGATGTGCAGTGGTGTTGTAAGAAAGCTTTCGTTTCTGTTCTGTTTTGCGTGGTTCAGTGGATAGCGTCTGATGTTACAGGAGGGTATCGTACCAGTAAACAAGTCTAAGGCCGGATTAATACCACACCTCACCTCACCTCACCTCACCTCACCTCACCTCACCTCCTCACCTCACCACACCACACCACACCACACCACCACACCACCCACCACACCACCTCACCTCACCTCACCTCACTCCACACCACACCACCCAACCCCACACCTCACCTCACCTCACCTCACCTCACACACACACACCACCCACCACACCACCCTCACCTCACCTCACTCCACAGACACCAACCAACCGCACACCACACCACACCACACCACACTACACTACCTCACCTCACCTCACCTCACCTCACACACACACACACCACCCAACTGCACACCACACCCACCTCACCTCCCTCACTTCACCTCACTCCACACACACCACCCAACTGCACACACCACAACACCTCACCTCACCTCACTTCACCTCACACCCACACACACCACCAACCCCACACCACACCACCTCACTCCACCTCACCTCACCTCACACACACCACCCAACCCACACCACACACTACCTCACCTCACCTCTCCCCACACCATACCACCCAACCCCACACCACACCCACCTCACCCCACCTCACACACACACCACCCAACCCCACACACAAACCACACCACACCACCTCACCTCACACACACACCACCCAACCCCACCACCTCTCACACCTCACCTCACCTCACCTCACCTCACCTCACCACACCACACCACACCACACCACTTCACCTCACCTCCTCCAACCCCACCCCAACATTACAGTTATCGGCCTAGTAATTATTGGATACGATGTTATTTGCCAATCAGGTCAGCTGCACTCCGTTGATTAGCTACTATCTTTATGGGCGTGTCGAGTGAATAAAATAAACAATTGTCCTATCACGCCACAACATGTAAATATCTGCCTGGAATATCTACCTCGGCTTTACTTTGTTTTGAGTTATACGATTGTTGTTTTATTACAACCGTGTACGTTATACACATTTTCGATGTGGAATAGTGTCACAATATTCATTTTGTATAGGGCACGAGTACGTCACGAGACCTTAGTACTTCCGGTGACAAACATCGTTTCATACCTTTTCGAATGGTCTCATGGTTGTCAGTTGACAGTAAGGAACTGATAATCCTTGCAGGAAAAATTTCCGATCTAACCATCCCCAAGTTAGCCAACTATTACGACTGTTAACACCTGTGACAACCAAGCATGGTTGTACACTTGGTCCGGTAGAGTAAAGTTATGTTTGGCAGTAGCGCAATTGGAACCAGAAGTGGTTCTTGAATATACACCTGTCACCGGAAACTGGTACCGGAAGTAAGCTGGGCATCATCTCGCATATCGTAAGTTGGTGCAAAGGGTGCCGGGAAGCAGCTTCGTACCGGAAGTAGCGCCTCGCGGGACTTACAGGCCCTATGTATTCGGCTAGTTGTGCATGAATCAAAAAGCGGATGTTCCAACTTTTGAAAAAAACGCGTTTTTCGATTAGTTGAACAATTGGTTTTGTTCAATGCTAACACTAACACAAATTATTTATTGCAGATATCGGACATAATGGCTGCTGTTACACATTGCTAGTTCTGGTCATTGTCACCGTGAGCACGCACTGCGCTATCATGCGGAGAAATGGTACGTACGGAACTTCATCAAATCTCTCACTCCCTTTCCAACACACCTCTTCAGGAACGAAACCGTGAAGTGCCAGTTTAGAACTGATCTTCTGGGCTTAGATTTTCGAAGCTCTCTTAGCGCTAAGATAGTCGTAAGTTAATGTTAATGTATGGCACTTACGACTATCTTAGCGCTAAGAGAGCTTCGAAAATCTAGGCCCAGTAACCAATGCTTGTCGTATGAGACGACTAATGGGATCGGGTGGTCAGGCTCGCAGACCTAACTGCCTAGATCGATGCTTACGGTATCAATCACTGGTTTTGTCTGGTCCAGATTCGAATATTAACAGACCTCCACCATATAGCTCGAAATACAATACAAGTATGCTGTTTAGCAACAACGAAACAAATATCCAGTAAAAAACAGAAACACATTCACGCAACTGCCTTACAAAACCTAATAAAATACCTTCGATAAATAAACTCACATTTTCACGCAGACGTTTAAGACAATGCTTACATGTGTATAAAATGTTCAGTTTGGCGTACAAACATATATACTCGTGAAAACAAATAAGGGAACACAAGAAAGTACAAGCGTTCCTTTATTTATTTCCAGAATTTCACCCACAGTGCAATACATACCTTGTGAAGAAACTTGGAAAAGAATAAAGGAACACTTGTACTTTCATGTGTTCCCTTATTCGTTTCCATGCGTATAAAACAGGGAACGGTCGATCCAGTCATCTGAGGCTCACACGTAGCTGAGTTACGTCCCTTGGTGACACCAGGATCTAGGTTTGTCAGCGCCATACCTGTTCTCGTGGGTTTTCACTTCAGGCTTTTCTTAAACACCAAGCTACTCTAGCCAAGTGGCTAAAGCGTTCGCCCGTCACGCCGAAGACCCGGGTTCGATTCTCCACATGGGTACAATGTGTGAAGCCCATTTCTGGTGTCCCCCGCAGTGATATTGCTGGAATATTGCTAAAGGGGGCGTAAAACTATGTTCACACACTCACTCACTCGTGTAGATGTGGGTAGATATGCACCGTGCAACTAATCCTTACCTTGAGTTGCACAATGGTTGCACTAGCCACACAGGTGACTTCTTTAGAAGCAGGTTCCCGATCTACAAAGCGTTCGTAGCGCTACGATATTCGTAAGACTATGATAAACTATAGTTACGACAGGTCGTAACGTTACGAACGCTTTGTGGATCCGTACCCTGAGTCTCCTTTTTAAGTAAATTTTCGCTTAATATTCTAAAGTACCTTCACCTGTTTTCAACAGCGCTCTCTCGAGACAAGAGGTCGACAGGAGCGGCTTGCATCACCAGCTGCAGCGGACGTACCAACGGTGACTACCAGTCCTGTGTGTCATGTCGGTTTTATGCCACGTGTGATAATGGCTTGCTGCGGGATCGGCGAGAGTGTCCCTCGGGTCAAATCTGGGATGACAGTCTCAAACAGTGCGAGATTACAAGCGCGACTTGCACAGTGCCCACTAGTATGACGACAACCAGCGCCACGACAACTAGCGCCACCACGACTAGCCAAACGAGGTGAGTTTACATGATGAAGGTGAGTGAGTATGGTTTTACGCCTCTTTTAGCAATATTCCAGCACTATCACGGCGGGGGACGCCAGAAATTGACTTATTGTACCCATGTGGGGAATCGAACCTTGGTCTTCGGCGTGATGAACGGAGGTTATATAATGAAGATGAATGAGTATGGTTTTACGCCGCTTTCAGTAATATTCCATCGATATCACGCTTTCACCTCCAAGCTATCCCACTTTGGTAGAACCCATCAGCTGGCACTGAGAAACCAACGACTATAATCCTTAGTGAAGACAGTTGTGAGTACATGTTGAATATTGATCAGTTTGGTGAGTGAGTTAGTGACTGAGGTTAGTTTTATACAACTTTTATCAATATCCAAGCAATATCACAACGGGTGACACCAGAAATGGGCTTCACACATTGTACCTAGGTGGGGAATCGAACCCAAATCTTTGGTTTGGCGCCGCACATCAGTACTACAGCAGTACACTTGACCAGACAATCCAGTGACGCGAGAGGGTGTTTCCTTTTGGAAAGAGTTCTTTCCGTTCCCCCATATTATGTTTGTAACATTACCGTGTCTGGGGCCCTTATCATACAACGTGGTTTGACCCTATATATTGGAATTAATTTTGGGGCTTTTAGTTATTTTTGTGAGTTCTCTAGTAATTGTTGTGTTAATTTATACATATTATTATAATGGGGAAAGGGGGGGAACTCTTACATTACTTTTTTTGGAGAATAATGTTGACTCTGGGGAATATTGTTGATTCTGGCGTTGAACATCGTTCTGGCAATTTCATTTTGACCACTTTTGTCTTGCAGCCCAACCCCTTTCGTAAACCCGTGCATCACGAGTTGTACGGGCAGAACTGCTGGAGACTATCAGTGGTGTCAAACGTGCAAGAAGTACGTCACCTGCGTCAACAACGTCATGATGGTCCGGGACTGCCCGCCTACCTTGGTGTGGGACAACAACAGCAACCGCTGCGAGACGACGTCAACAACATGCGTGGAACCATCAACGACAACCAGTGCTACGACAACCTCGGCTACAACGACTTCTGCTACCACTACCTCGGCAACAACAACCAGCGCAACGTCTTACGTAAACCCGTGTATTACATCATGTGTCGGTCAGTCGAATGGCAATCATCAGTCCTGCGATTCCTGCAACCAGTTTGCGACATGTAATAGTGGGGTGTTCACGGACAACCGACCTTGTCCCGCCGCCACAAGTTGGGATGACAATGAAAAGGAATGCGTTGGCTTGTCAACTACTTGTTTTTAGACAAGTCAATTTTATAAAACCAATTCCTGACAGATGGTCCCTTAAAGACACTATATCACACCACATTTCTCAAAAAATAAATAATGCATTTCTCTCAATAATACTGATTATAAATCCTCGAAGAAGCTACCATATAATTTATTCCAAAAATAATTACGCATTTAGATTACAATATTAAATTAAAAAGTTTGAATTAAATAATGCAACGTTGCATTAAATTAACTCTCGCGCCCTCTACTCGCCGAACATTGTTACAAGTGAACCCCATAGAGTTATGTCCCTTAGAGCGCTCTTTACGAATATCCTACGCATAACTTGTAACTGAAACCAGTTTGGCAAACACCGACAACACCGCGTGCTACAGTTTTCAATGCACGGAGCAATTGTTTACATTCCATATATGGCAAATGTTCTCTGTTTGGAAGCTGTTCGCCTCGAAGTTTCAATTATCGATTTCAGGCAAGTCGTAAGGGATAATAAGTCTTTTGTTGCATCAATAGGAAGCTAAAATGAGTGCATATGCCCCAATGATATTTATAATATAGGCCAAAATATTGTCGGAAATGTGTGACATTGTGCCTTTAAGCACGCCTCTGCGTCCAACTTGAACGAGTGTTTGATTGTCCACAAAAATACATCTGCAATTTGAACAAGATTCTGAATGTGTTTGTTGTTATTTTTAAGGCAGAAGGTCCGGGTTCGATTCTCCTCTGTAGAATGTGCGACGACGTGATTTAGTTGGAATATCGCTAAAAGCACAACTCACTCACTTGGTCGTATTAAAGATCGTATTTGGAATATTCTCATAATCATATTTTGGAATCTGAGGTGAGGTGAAATGGGGTTTATCGTCGTACTTAAGAATATTTCGCTCATATGACAACGGAAATGCGTGTGTATGTGTTGCTGCTTGTACTAGCCTAGACTTAAGCTAGTTTTATAGTGCTAGCTCACTGAGATACCATGCCGCAGTTAAGCATGAATAACCCACACACATTATACTGACTCCGAGCCGACCAGTCTTACGAAAAGGCAAATTCTAGTACCTTTTGGGGTTGAGTCCCATCCGGGATTCGAACCCACACCCTCAGAGTCAGGCACCTAATCGGGTTAGGCGGCTGACTTTGTGTCCTGGCGATTAGGTGCCTGACTCTGAGGGTGTGGGTTCGAATCCCGGATGGGACTCAACCTAAAAAGGTACTAATTTGTACTTTACTAAGAAAGTGTAATCCCAAATATAACATATGTTCCATGATAAAATGGACATTCACACCATCTGGGATTCGAACCGATGACAGGATTCTCTCACACCCCACTGCGCCATGCACACTTGTGGAGTAAATATGGTTTTGCCTCCAGCAATATTTCAGCAGTATGAAGACGGGACACAGCAGAATGGGCTTCTCACATTGTTCCACATCCTCGATAATCTCCAGGGTATACGTTACGATCACCCTCCACTATACCCTGGATGCATCCACATAATTATATTACCTCCCTTTGCTGGCTCCGCTTTCTCACAGTAGCCAATCAGCGAAGCCGCCGTTACAACCGAGCTTGCCAGTGTCAACAAAGATAGCGGTCGCAGTCGCGAAGGTTTGTTGGCAGTACCACTCAGATTTTGGGGGAAATAATACACACAAATTGACAGATCTGAAACTTTTCAAAAAATATATAAAAGAACTCCTTCTACATCTTTCAGAGTACCTCTGCATCAATTGTTTTGCCAAGTTTAAACGGTTAGATAATTTAAGAAGCGAAAGTGAGTTGTGATTGGTTCGCTCAACTTCCCAGCGTAGACACCTGATTGGATAAAAAGCCAGCCAATGGAGGTAGTAAAATCATCGGGCCAAGCCGTGGATGCATGCAGGGTATAGTGGAGAGTGATCGTAACGTATACCCTGGAGATTATCGAGGATGATTGTTCCAGTGCTGGGAGTTGAACAAATGCCCTAGGCGTTAAGAATGAACGCTTTAACCACCAGGCTACCCAACCATCCCTTTATAAATACAGGATATTTTTAGTTCCGGTTGTTCTGATATTTTATTACTCAGAGGTATTACTTGAGATGATAAAATGGACATTCACAACCACTCCCGGTTGCCCGTAGGCTTCAGTCCAATAATAAATACCAATGATAGCTGCCCGTGTCTATAACCACAGATAATATTTTACGAAAGCAAACCAAAAAATATTTATATGACATATATTTCTCAGGACCGCCAATACTTTTCATGGCAAGAGTTACTGGAAATTGAACATTTCTCTTCCCATGATAAAGAATATGTAAAGTTAGTTAAAGATATTATTGCAGAAACTAGTGAATGAGTGAGTTTTACGCCGCACTCAGCAATATTCCAGCTATATGGCGGCGGTCTGTAAATAATCGAGTCTGGACCAAACAATCCAGTGATCATTAGCATGAGCATCGATCTGCGCAATTGGGAACCGATGACATGTGTCATGCAGAAATTAAAGAAGAATATATTGATAGAAGAATTTCGAACGACTCTGAAATGAATGGTGAATATGTTTCTCTTAATATTGATGAGTGTTTTTTATGGAAACCCTGCTGCTGACCATTAAAGGTAAATCAATTTCCTATTCTACATGCTTGAAAAGGAAAAATATATTAGATTAAATTACATTGGAAAATAAAGTCAAGGAAACTGAAGACAATATTAGAAGAAATCTACAAAATATTAATGAATCGCACTTAAGTGATATGCTGAACATAAAAAAAACATGAACAACTCAAGGAAATAGAAATGAAAAGAAACCAGTTTCAAACTAGAATAAAGTGGTATGAAGAAGGTGAAAAACCTGCAAAATATATTTGTAGGAAAACTGGATCTTCACAAACAAAATTATAAATCAGTTGATTCTAGATACTGGAGAATACATCACAGACGGTAATATTTTTTTTTTTAAACAAAAGACGTTTATGAAAACCTATACTCAATGTTACTCATCCTCAAATGAGATTGATGATGTTAGTTTAAAACATTTGAAGAGCTGAAAACTCCAACATTACCAAAATATCTTCAGGATACTCTTGAAAAAGAATTAGAGTTGAATGAAATCTCTTTAGCTGTGAAGTCAATGAAAAACCATAACACCCCAGTAATGGATGGCTTTCCAATTGAGTTTATAATTTCTGGCCTCACTTGAAACATTGGATCTATAGGTATATCAAACAAACATTTGCGAATAATCAGTTAACTATAAATATGAACAGGAGTGTTATAAGATGTATCCCAGAACAAGGAAAAGACAGAAAATATTTTTAAAAACTGGCGCCCCATTTTATTGTTGAATTCTATTTACAAAAATTAATAAGCTCATGTATTACCAATAGATTGAAAAAACAACATTAGGCCTACTAATACACAACAATCAAACTGGTTTCATACCTGGAAGGTGTATTACAGAAAACATAAGATTACGGCATGATGTTCTATTCGAGTCCAAATTTCAAAGGTAAAATGGTCTTGTTTTAATAGACTTAAAAAAAGCTTTTGACACTGTATCTAAAAACCTTGTGACTCATGTCTTAAAGAAATTTGGCTTCGGCCCATAAATGCTGAAATGGACGTCAATATTGATCTTGTGTTATTCAAAATGGACACATGTCTGATTTCTTTTCAAATTTAAGAGGTTGTAGGCAGGGGGACCCTATCTCTCCATATCTCTTCCTGTTGGTAGCTGAAATGTTAGGTATAATGATCAGAAAAAATGTTGATATTAAAGGAATCGTTCTGCATAATAAAGAGCATAAGTTGGGACAATATGCTGATGACACTCAACTTTTCTTAGATGGATCTGAGCTCAGTCTTAAAGCCTCTATGGATACATTAACAAAATTTTATAAAATGTCTTGTTTAAAAATTAATTTATAAAAAAGCAAAGCCAGTCTGCATAGGTGGAATGATTGGCAGCAGTATCAGACTATATCCACAACTTTCAATGCTAGGCTCGAAAACCTCTGGACCATAAACACAAAGATAAAAATACAGACGGAATCTACTAAAAAAATGACATTTAACAATAATTGGCAAAATTACTGTTTCAAAAACCTTAGCTCTCTCTCCTTGGCACATGTATTTTTTGCTTTACCCTATCCTCCTAAATCATTTATTACGGAAATAGAGAGAATCGTTTTCAATTTCATTTGGAATGATAAACCAGATAAGATTAAAAGGGAGTATTTGAAGACGGATTACAGTGAAGGTGGCTTAAGAATGACTAATTTTAAAACTGTTATAGATTTTCTAATGAATGCAACTATCAAGAGAAGCTTTCGTAAAATCAATCTTAGCAACCCAATCAATGTACCAGTTCAGGATTTAATTACTCTGGGAGCAAATATTGACAGTTCCTCAACTGTTGTAAATCCATTTTGGAAAGATCCTGTCACTGCCTGGAAAAGGTATAGATCTAAATTCACCAATGACCAAAACAATTTAGACAATATTTTAGCTGAACCACTGCGAATCATCAATTTAAAAATTGTAATTTTATAATAAGAAATTGGTGTACAAAAGGTATCCATATCATTAAAGTCTTTGCAGTATTTAAAAAGAGGCATGACATGAGAAGTTCATTACTAGACTTCTTACAAATAATTAACAATATTCCGAAATTTTGGACAGATACAATAAATAATGTGAAACATAGCCATGTTAATTTGACTTTACACACATCTGCTCTTAGTTTGATCTCTCCATTAAGAGGCTGTCGAATGTTCTATGATGTCTAAATCTCTGCATTATCATTTGCCTACGCCTTGTTCTAAATGGGAAAATAGGTATACCTTGGAAAAGTATTTTCACAAACAACAGAAAATGTACCAAGGATGCAAAGCTTCTGGACTTTCAATATAGATTCATTTATAACTGTGTGTTTACAAAAAAAATGTTAAGAATAAATTTGATAGACAACAACGTTTGCTATTTTTGTAAGTTTGAACCCGAGAGTATAATGCATGTCTTTGTTGCCTGTACACGTGTGAAAGAGTTTTGGAATAACTTGGAATTGTACATACAGAAAACATGTCATATTGATGTAAACCTTTCATATTTCGGGGGGATACTGTTGGGTATTGATACTGGACATTCGTTTCTGAATCATATTCTTCTAGCTGACGAAGATACATTAATATTACTAGTTTAAAAAACAATGCATTGAACATTAATAGTTTTGCTAAAAATCCCATGGACTTATATCTATTGAAGAATACATCTCCAAACAAACCAACAGTATCCGAAAATTTGAAAGCAAATGGCCGAAGGAACTACTACAATAAGCTATCATGTTTATTAATGGAAAATGAACCTATCCCTACTGTCAAGAAAAATCTGTGCAATATTGTAAAACGGCTTAAATGAATAAAAGATATTGGGGAAAAATCTTTTCATGGGATCACTTAAAGCAGTATGTTTCAACTGGGTGAAGGAACCGCAGTCACGCTGTCTCTGCCAGGATCCGATAACCCGGGTTCCAGGTTCGCCCTCATAAAGTTATCCTCACTATAGCCAGGCGGTAAACCCTGCATTACAACCTCAGTAATAGTAACAGAGATCATGTGCTGTTACCGAGAACTACGTTAAAACTGACACGCCTATACCGAACTACCGGATATAACGAACTATTTGGGTTTTCCCAGCCAATATAATCGAACTACGGTTATGTAGAACTGAAATTAGTGCTCCTTTTATGTTCGTCATAGGGCAGCACGGTATTACTGGTATAACGGTAAACCGCAATACGAAATTGTAACAATTACGTATCGCGATACGTTTATGACGTACGGGTATACCGCCAAAGATTTATTTGTTCAATTTTAACACATTCAACACCGCACATAAGACTTCCGCCCGTATACCCCCTAAATTTTAATGGTGAGGAAAAGGATATATATGTATATTCAGGTAATATGGGTGGTGGTAAGTGGGTGGGGATTGGGCGGAAGTCTTTCCAAATGATTGGCAACGGGTCCACCTTAAAATTGTCAAAGAGCAAAGTATTGACGTTTCGAGGAAATCATTAAAATTGAATAAACTAATGAACAAAATCCGACAGTTTTCATAAACGTTGTCAAACGTACATCTAAGTTACTATTTCCATCTTTTCGTGCGACCATGTTATGTAAGTCAAATGACATCTCGGCTTTCGTCACCTCGATCTTCATGCTCGGACACGATGTTTAATGAAAAAACATTTGCATAAAGAATATTTGTCACAGGTCGATACCTAGCACGATACGTCCAATTAGTTCGATAATTTACGTGTATATGGCGATTTGTTGCTTAACACGTTCAGAATAGCATTATTGTACCAGGGACTTTTGTCTAAAAGTTTTCGTTTATGAGGACAGTATCCATTGCTGTAATATGATTGGCTTACGAGCATGATATTTACCAATCACGAACCTTATAGCAGACTGTCGTGAAGGAGCGTCATTAGAAACCAATCTTTAGCCAATAAAATCGCTTCTTACAACAGCGAAAATAGGTTACTATGATAACATTGGTGATTAGAGCTTTGGAACAATACCCGCCATCAAATGGAATCTTCTAGAGTTTTGTTCATACGGAGCTTCGAAAACGGAGGCATTTCCTAATGTTGTGTCATGTTATCAGGTAAAAAGCCACGGTTATCGGGAAATAGGCGACCACACATAATTATTTAAATAATCTTTATATAATAATTTTCTGATTACGTAAAAATGAAAATATAAAAGAAAATAGGTAAGAGGATATTATGGCATCTTACAAATGGATTAAAATAGCGGGAGTTTACGTCTCCTTCGTGGTTTATATGGACATTTTCAGTGTGTAAATTTGTATTACGATTAGATATAAATTTATTTAAGTTGAAGTTGTATTATTTGTATAATATGATAAACACACCTTTGGTATTTATCAACAGTTGGATTAGACCTAAAAAATTTAATGGTGTATGACATAGCAATAATGTTTCACGAGTTGATATTTTGATTGTTAAACGTAGGTTTCTATTTTATTATAAGGTCATATTTCTCATGTTTCAATTTTTTTTTTATTATTCTATTTAGTCTAAAGAAGGTGTACGTTACCTGATACAGGGTGACGTTTGCCCATCGTGAGTGTTTTGTTAAATCATTTCTTTATGTGAATGTGTACCAAACGTCATTCATGAAATTGGTAATGTTAATAATACTTTCATTCAAAGAAAAAGGGGCATGAATCATCGTTTTGATTAGAATGTGCACTTTAAGATCATGTCACATGATTGTGACTTCAATCAATTTTTTCTTGAGTAATACCGATGTGTACAGTAAATTCTATAACTCTTTAAATTATTTGAAATTCAACATCCTTTGCTGTTTAAAGAAGTTAAAGTATATAAATAGTATGGGTGGGTCGACGGAGGGCATGGTGTAAGCTAGTTTCAGTTGAATTTGTCATATATATGAAATGAGAAATCATACATATGTCTGTGTTAACTTTCCTTTGGACAGCAGTTGGAATTAAAAGAAAGACTTGTTGAAAGTTTTTTTCATAGCGTAGGGCTAGTATTTTTTGGAAAGGACTAGTGACATGCAAAATCCATTAGCCCGGAGGGCCAGTTAAAGATTTTAGTGAGTGTTGATCCCTGCTGTTTTAAAATAGAAATATAACAGAAGAATGTTCTGGATTTACCTTTTTAACTTTGAAAGAAGCTATACAATGCACAATGGTTACTCGCATATACTGTGATTCAATTTGAAGGTAAAAGAATATTACCAAGTGGACAGATCTCAATAACTGTTCTTTCACAATATATTGCAATACGTGTAGCAATACAGAAGTGTGTATCGCAATATATCGCAATAACATTTGGGGCAATACACAGCTCTAGTTCGTTATAATCGTAGTTTTATCTACAAATGTTGGTTTAGGTAGGAACTTAACAGAAAGAGAGAGAGAGAGAGAGAGAGAGAGATTCTTTATTTCCTCCAGAAATCAATCCGAAGATTATTGATACATGAATTCAATCAAACATACAATACAATAGTATTTACAAACAGGACAATGTTATTTAAAGTTGACAATTGATATGTACAGAAACATTCACAAAGGGATTGCGTTACTTGTGCCTCCATTAAAATACGAGCTCAAGATATTGTTTCAAATGATAGACATAGTTTGCAAAGTTTATAATGACAGCATGGTATGTGTCCCGCACTAGGGATCGTGTGAACTGTGTAGCTGCACCTTGGAGAGTTGAGAGCATTTCGTCGTGTTCCAACATTTCCAAAAATTTACATAGGTTTCAACATCAAGTATATCAATCAGAGATGAGAAAAAGTTATTTCGGAGACCTAATAATTTTTCACAGTGTAGTATCACATGGTTGTCATAGTCATAAGCGTGCTTGTTACAAAGCAAACATTCTTTGAGATTTTATTTCGTGATGAAAGTTTCAAAACATAATTGCAAGGCTGCTCTGTGTTCAGGGTATAAAAATGCTAAGTTCAAAAGTATGTGATATGTCAGTGAGGTATGAGCTCGCATGTAACGAGACAGTCCTGCATTAAGTGATACTTTGTTACGCCACATGTGTTCTTCATATTCTTGTACGTGTTTGTTTATGATTCGTCTCCATTGGTGTTTGGGGGGAAATGAACCACTGTATAAGTAAGTATGTAAGTAGTTTCTAAGGTTGTATTTGCACAAAACAGACTGAAGATCTCCACAAATAGTTGATTTTCGGGGTGTATTAGTCATGGAAGCACAGAATATGTGTTTTATGAGATTGTCACAACTAGTGTTGCATAAAGAGCCAAAGAACTGGAGTTTACTTTTATCAATGTAGCCAATCATGGTCCACAATCCTAAGTTTGCAATAGTGGATTCAGACGGAGATCTCTTATCTAGTCCCTGGACAGTGCGGGCAAAGTACCTCTGTGTGTTTTCTAGCAACCAAAGTTGCTGCCCTTTAATGTCAAACAATAGTTCACAGCCATAAAAACTTGTTTTCAGAATCATTCTTTGCCATATCTTAACACTGGTAGCTGGATGTAGGTCAGTGTTATTTAGCCCCAAGCATTTAAGGGAATTAACACTCTGTCTTGCCTTCTGACAGCACTTTTCAATTCTCGATTTACATGTTAAATCAGACGTTAGAAGTATACCGCCGTAAGTAGTGGAATCTCCTGGTGCGATGTTTTCATTGCCAAGAGTAGGTAGGAACTTAACAGAAAGTACGTCTTGATCAACACACTGAATAAGACCGTAAGCTCCAGTCTGCGTCATTGCAGGTATTCAGTGTAGGGAGTTAACATCTCATGTCATTGGCTGACGTTCACTTTGACCTATGGGGGAGGTCACCTTGGATACACACTTTTGTCAAGAATAAAACGCATGCCCCTAAAATTTGAAAAGTTTGGATTGAATGCAACCCTGCCATTGGAAAATTAACGCTTTATTGTATTTGGTTCACTTTCTGGTGCGTTTGGCCGAAATGTGAAAATTTACAGGGTCCCGCCATTAAACAGCGTGATTATATAATATTGTGGTTTAGTTTGGTTGTGGTTTAAAGCTGCACTCAGCAATATTCCAGCTGTATGGAGGCGGTCTTTAAATAGTCGAGTCTGGACCAGACAATCCAGTGATCAACAAGCATGATCATTGATCTATAGGATGACATGTGTCAACCAAGTCAGCGAGCCCGACCACTTGATCCCGTTTGTCGCCTCTTACGACAAGCATGGGTTGCTGAAGACACATTTTAACCCGGATTATCAAGAATATATTGTGAGTGAGTGAGTTATTTAACAGCGATTTGAACTAAGTTTCAGTAATACCAAGTTATACTTGTCAGCTTGGTGTGGGAAAACGCCTACAGTAATTCGCAATGTTGATGTTTATCGAGCACGTTTAGGGTGACCTCATTCTTAAGCCAAATCTGGGATTCGAACCCGGAAAATATGTTTCTTGAAAATCAGCATAGGTATTTGTGGCACATAAACAACTCGACCTAGAGGTTTTAATGTTAAAACAGTATTTTAAAAAATATGCCAAGGCGGACATGTTTCTCGTTCTATTAAAAGGTTATTGCTGGAAGGAACAGATGGATGGCAGATAGAAACATAAATTGCCTGCGTCATGAGCACGTTAGGAATCAGTGCCCTGTCATATTGCCCAGGGCCTGATAAAGCGATATATAGAAGTTGTTCTTTCTCTGTCTACAAGGAGAATACGAACGAAAACAAAACTTTTCATATAGGTAAAGGCATTCTATAAGTTACCTTCCGTGATAAAAATTGAACAAAGATTTTGTAAAATCGCAATAAAAACACGACAAACGTAATTGTAGTTCCGCCTCTTACGGAAACACCCGACAGTTAATGAGCAGAAGGGGTATTACGGGACATGACGTCATAAGTGCCTGTTGCTGATGGCTTCCTCTTTGATTTTCCCTCACAACTTAACAGTGTCCGTGGATGCTGAAGCAGTAAAAGATGTTCCTGATGTCATTTCTGACGTGGATGTTAGGCAGTATCAATACGATCCGATTTTACATCTTGCAAAACAATCTTCCAGTGAAGATGAAGAAGAATAATCAAGCGAAACGGAGGCACCGCTTGAGGTCAAAATAATTTTACAAATAGACCATGTCATTTAACAAAAATACTATTTGTCAGCAAAATTTGATACTGTTCCAAACAGCAACCCCCATCCCTCACCCCTAAATAAATTACCAGTTCCTAAGAAGAAGAAAATTTCAAATGTGATTGCAGTTCCTTATGTGTCAAATGGGTGACTGTAGGGTGTCTGGGATTTTAAAAAAGTGCTTATGCTTCAGATGGAGAAAAATAGAAATTATCTGCTACAAAAATTACACTGGAATTATTTTGTTGAAAAACACAAGTTATCACGTATGAGCGTCTAAAACCAGACCCGCGCTCTTCTATCTGTGTCTAAAACCAGACCGGCACTTTTCTATCTGTGTCCAAACCCAGACCGGAACTCTCGTATCTGTGTCGAAAACCCGACCGGCCCTTTCGTATCTGTGTCTAAAACCAGACCGGCTATCTTGTTTCTGTGTCTAAAACCATACTGGCGCTCTCGCATCTGTGTCTAAAACCTGACCGGCACTTTTATACCTGTGTCTTAAACCCGACCGGCACTCTCGTATCTGTGTCTAAAACCCAGACTGGGCTTGGGGATCTGTGATGTCTAGAACCGCAAACATACTCGAACACCTATGGCCCAAACCAGTTCCAGTGTTGAATACGTGTTTCTTTAACAGGATCATGCATCTAGCACCTTTGTCTAAAAGCAGACCCAGATTTTGAATACCTGTGTCTAAAACCCGAACCGGTCTCGAATACCTGAGTTCAAAAACAGTTCCAATCTGTTTTAATACTTGTTTATTCAACTGGATCCGACCTTGAATATCTTCGTCTAAAACCAAACCCGACTTTTAATACCTGTGTCTAAACCCCGAACCAGACTCAAATATCTGTGTTTAAAACCAGAAACGTACTTGTTTGTCTAAAAAACACGCATGTACGCAAAGAACTTAGTTAAAGCGTCCCCTGACATATCTCACGATTGAATGAGCCCCGATCTTAACCCTTTGGAGCTCGGTATTGACGAATAAATTCAATATTATTCCATGTGGTTTTGTATGAAAATCAGTTTGTTTTTAAAAATGAACAATTATCATCATAAAATCAACATGGATTCCAATCATTTTTTCGTTTGGTTTTGTTTGGATTTCATTTGGGTTGTTTGTGGTTGCCGTTTTTTTCGGGTTTTTTTGTTTTTCTGAGACACATCTCGTACTGTAGCTTTATCATTTTTCTGAAGACTGACTAACTGAGTTTAGTTTTACGCCGCTTTTAGCAATATTCCAGCAACATCACGGCGTGGGGACACCTGAAATGGGCTTCACACATTGTCCCCATGTGGGGATTCGATATTTCTGAAGAAGGGACTGCAGTCTAGCGCAATATACCACAAGTTTTAATATGAGGCCAGTTCCAATGGAAAAGTGAGTAAGTGAGTTTAGTTTTACACTCAGCAATATTCTAGCTATATGGCGGCAGTCTTTAAATAATCGAGTCTGGACCATACAGTCCAGTGATCAACAGCATGAGCATCGTTCTGCGCAATCCCGTTAGTCGCCTCTTACGACAATCCAATGGAAAAGAGAAAGGAGAAGCAAGATGTAAAAAAAACTCTACATTCTTTTTTCCATCGTGGCGACCACGAGGAGTTTTATGTACGTGTTGAAAACCTATCATTGCGAAAATACAGGGGGTGCTTAATTAAGTTCTTTGTGTATATTGCAATACCCAACGTTATTCCAGACAGGACATTCTTGTAGAAAATGTTAAATAAAAAATACATAACGATTTGAGTGATATTTTTAACAAATTCGTGGAAGGAAAATGTATTCGTGGTAGTACTGTATCCTAAACGAAATCTGGCTTGGCATCCCGTAAGCTTCTCACAAATCTCACAATACGTTGTTGCGCGTTAGACAAGAGAAGATCAGACTCGAGCACCCATGACGTAGTATAACACTTGTCCATCTAATCATGTGACCAATCACACGTCCCAGATGATGCGATTGGTTAACCCTCATCGGACTGTTCCCATACTTTATATCGGTCAGTGGGTCTATCTCAGGCATCTATCAATTCCATAGTGGGTTGGAGGTTTTTTATTATCGTGTCCTTTGGCAAAAACTGCTGCGGGATATTGTTTTGATCAACCGATTCCCACACAAATACCTGTGACATGATTACAGCCTGGCTCTCCTACAATCAGCGAGCGGCGGTCGGGATCAGAGGTCGTTCTCACCATCAGTAAGTAAATATCTTTGAAGACAGACAAAAAGTTTGAAAAATAATGTTCATTTTCAGTGGCAGGTTACGGGTTTTTTTGTCGTTAAGGGAACTAAGTTTTAAAAAATCTAATTTAAAATTTGAAAATCTAGAATCAGGGCTTTTTGTTTCAAACGATGATCGAATAACATGGTTTTTTTAAGTCTTTCTGTCGTGGGATATCCAATGTTTAAATCATTTTTATAATGTATTCTTAAACATACTATCTTTTATGATTTTCAATATATGCTCGAACGAACAATTGTGGATTTTTTTAATGTTTTGTGTGTATGTTAAGTCTGAGGTAATCCTATCGCCACAAAACATATGCTAATATTAGATGTTCGGTACTTAAAGATCGTTTTTAATGTGGTGGTGTGAGGTGAAATGGGGTTTAACCTCGCAGTTAAGGATATTTCGCTCATATGACCACGTGCATGCGTGTGTATGTGTGGCTGCTTGTACTAGCCCAGACTGAAGCTGGTTTTATAGTGCTAGCTCACTGAGATACCATGCCGCAGTTAAGCATGAATACCCCACTCAGACACATTATACTGACTCCGAGCCGACCAGTCCTTGTTGTACCCATTAATGCCGAGCGCCAGGCAGGGACCAACAAGTACCATACTTAAACATCTTTTGGTATGACGCGGTCGGGGATCGACCCCGCGACCTTCCGCTCTCCGGGCGGATTTTGAATGAAGGTGAACGAGGATACCCTCTCCCTTGGCTTTGTCTCTGCACGTGAGAAGATGTTGCGGAACATGTCGATCCGTGAACCAGCGCGGAGAGGGTTTTCTATGGAATCCTAGAAGGGACATCATCACGTTGTCAAGCAAGAAGTGTCAAAATTAACCAAAGCTGGTAGAATGAAAAAAAATATTCTATCACAATACGACAATGCGACACATGTCCAAAATATCACCTCGCATTGTCGCACTTTGGTAAATTTCGGCTTTCTTTAGCTTTCTGTATGTTTGCTCAAGGGTTCGCAAGGGCGACAACGCGACAATGTCCTTACTAGGATTCCTTAGTTTTCCCCTGTTGGGGAACAATACAACAATAGCGAGTTTGGTTTTACGCCGCATTTAGCAATATTCCAGCAATATCGCGGCGACGGATACCAGAAATGGGCTCCACACACTGCACCCAAGTGGGGAATGAGACCCCGGTCTTCGGCGTGACTGCACGTGCATTGACCTTTATGACCCAACACTGCCGCTGTTACAGGTCATTGGCTCCCTCCCTCTGCAAGCATTCTGCGTTCTGCTGTTAATTTTGTTGACAGTTACATAGGCAGATTCTTTAGTACAAATGCATAAAATCGGTGATTTACAATGTGATTAGGTTGTCTGACAAAACATCCACTTGCACAGTTTGAGATCGATTGGGTCATTGGATGAAGAGATATTTACAAAAAACCGGGTCCACATGCATTTCATGCCAAACTATAGATGCGATGGACTATAGCGCTAAATAAATCCCCATGAAATAATATCAACTTACCCAAGGGCCCAAATAAATGTTGTTTCCGGGGGCAAATTTACCACTGATCACTCTGGGAGGTACCCTATGTAAGATGGATATAATAAATATCCCTCCCATGTATGCCCCATAGGTTGTATACTCCCCAGGGAGATGATAATTATAATACATGGTTCAATGATCGTGGAACACATATAAACGGCGCGTAAACAGAGTATTCTGTACAAATGCGGTTTATAAATGTGTACATTCGTCACCATTCGCCCCTTTCCGTAACCCCCTATTCGGCTTGTTCCGGAATATCACGAGTTGGTCACGAATGAAATGTGTACTGTAACATGGATTTCAGTATTTTTTTCTTTTGAATTTGGGATAGCCTAGTGGTTAAAGGGTCCGCTTGTAACGCCGAAGACCCGGGTTCGATTCCTCACATGGGTAAAATGTGGGAAACCTATTTCTGGTGTCCCCCGCCGTGATATTGCTGGAATGTTGCTAAAAGCGGCGTAAAACTAAACTCACTCCCTCTTTTGAATTTCAGACGATGGACAGATCAACTTTCACACCTGGATTCATCCTTGCGCTGGCTCTCCTCAGTTCGATTGATGTCTGCAACGGTAATTATTTTTATGCCCGTGCAATAGAAACTTTACAGATGCTCTATGAATGTACGTCACATGGGTACAAGGCATTTAACATGACAAAACACTTTAGTGAGTGAGTGAGTTAGGTTTTACGCCGCACTCAGCAATGTTCCAGCTATATGGCGACGGTCTGTAAATAATCGAGTCTGGACCACACAACACATACGTCATGAAATAACAATACAAGCACATCACAAACGCACTATGCATGCATGCAAACAAAGTACAATGCATGTACGTCACATAAGCAGATTACAGGTACGTCATAAGAGCGTAATGGTGTATGTCACACAAAAAACACAAGTACGTCACAAAAGAAAAGAGCATAGATAATACTGATACATGACATTTCAAATATTTTTCAAAAAGTTGATTGTTTAATTGTAACATTTGTAATGCTGGTTTTGTGTACAGGATCGAACAACTCCCTGTGACGGTCAATGATAGGACCCATGTAAATCCTTATGATTTCTGCTCTGTACCGAACAGCAGTTAAATTGTCCTTAAGGCGCACACAGTTAGATTTCTGCGTGTAGGATATGGCTCCCCACATCATGACGCTTTCACCACCATATCAGTCACCGGTCGACGTTGATGTAGACATCGCCGCACAGGACCAAAATAGTGTCTTCTTGCTCGATGTGAGTCGCGGTCTAACGATATTCTTTCATTTGCCTAAAATATGCCAGTGGCCCTCTAAAAGCAAAACGGCCTTTAGTAGGCAATGCCCCTGCTCACGACTCCTCAGAATTGCACTTTCATATGAGAACCACGTTTCTCAATGACATTTTCATGCAGGTTGACACTTTCGAACCGTCTTCGCAAACGTGCATTCAAGTTTCCGAAAATGCGTCCAATCTGGACAGTGAATTGGATTTGGATGTGTCTTTGAACATATCTGAAACATCACCGCCATTGAAACATTACCATGGCCTGCAAGGAGCCCCGATATGAACCCCATCAAACATTACCATGGCCCGCAAGGAGCCCCGATATGAACCCCATCAAACATTACCATGGCCCGCAAGGAGCCCCGATATGAACCCCATCAAACATTACCATGGCCCGCAAGGAGCCCCGATATGAACCCCATCAAACATTACCATGGCCCGCAAGGAGCCCCGATATGAACCCCATCAAACATTACCATGGCCCGCAAGGAGCCCCGATATGAACCCCATCAAACATTACCATGGCCTGCAAGGAGCCCCGATATGAACCCCATCAAACATTACCATGGCCCGCAAAGGAGCCCTGATATGAACCCCATCAAACATTACCATGGCCCACAAGGAGCCCCGATATGAACCCCATCAAACATTACCATGGCCCGCAAGGAGCCCCTGATATGAACCCCATCAAGATCACCATGGCCCACAAGGAGCCCCGACATGAACCCCATCAAACATTACCATGGCCTGCAAGGAGCCCCGATATGAACCCCATCAAACATTACCATGGCCCGCAAGGAGCCCCGATATGAACCCCATCAAACATTACCATGGCCCGCAAGGAGCCCCGATATGAACCCCATCAAACATTACCATGGCCCGCAAGGAGCCCCGATATGAACCCCATCAAACATTACCATGGCCCGCAAGGAGCCCCGATATGAACCCCCCATCATGGCCCGCAAACATTACCATGGCCTGCAAGGAGCCCCGATATGAACCCCATCAAACATTACCATGGCCAACAAGGAGCCCCGATATGAACCCCATCAAACATTACCATGGCCCACAAGGAGCCCCGATATGAACCCCATCAAACATTACCATGGCCTGCAAGGAGCCCCGATATGAACCCCATCAAACATTACCATGGCCCGCAAGGAGCCCCGATATGAACCCCATCAAACATTATGGGGACTGTCTTGGATCCTCCTGTTAAAATCTGCAGGATTGGACGCAATCATTCTATTAGGAATGACAAAGGATTCCTATGCTAAGAATTGGCAGTATGAGGAGGAGACAGGCAGATGTTATCTGTGTGAGGGGTGGGAACGCCAGGTGTTGACTTGATCACCAATTCACTGTCCAGATTGGACGAATCATACCCCGTCTACTCCATGTTGTGATTGGGAATTACCTGTGACAATGAGTGAATTTTCCGTTACATCAATTTCGTAATCACAAAGTTTCTGTGACATGAAAACCAATGCATGAAGACCAATGCATGAAAATTGTTATGTACGCTTTTTTCGCTGATAAAACAGCACATGCTTTATGATGAAAGGTGATAAACACTAATCGGAACTCATTGTATTATTTTGACATTTCTTTATGTGGTCATTTGTCACAATATACCGATTATTTATCAAAAAGGATTAATTTCGTGACAATTAATGGTTTTACATGATTATCAGTCACTTTCTGAACATCACAATATTTACTTGTTACTGATAGAAACCTTATGTAAGTAAATGTGAATTCAACTCTCTTGTAATATTCATGTTGTAGGTATACAGGCCATTTACCTTACCTTACCCTTCCCTTGATGATGCTAAAATCACAAAGACTCTGTGGCATATGGCAAAGTTTCCGTCGCAAAAATCACAAAGACTCCACTCTCACTGTGACCAAGTTCCCTACCAGTGGGGGCGGTCGGGGTAGCCTAGTGGTTAAAGCGTTGGCTCGTCACGCCGAAGACCCGGGGTCGAATCCCCAAATGGGTAAAAATGTGTGAAGCCCATTTCTGGTGTCCCCCGCCGTGATGTTGCTGGAATATTGCTAAAAGTGGCGTAAAACCAAACTCAGTCAGTCAGTCCTTACCAGTGTTCATGTGAAAGGTTTAGTATAGTTCGTTGGAGGGGCGGTGGGGTAGCCCAGTGGTTAAAGCGTTCGCTCCTCCCGCCGAAGACCCGGGTTCGAATCCCCACATGGGTACAAAGTGTAAAGCCCATTTCTGCTGTCCCCCGCCGTGATATTGGTGGGTGGAATATTGCTAAAATCGGCGTAAAATCAATTCACTCACTCATTCGTGTGTTGGGGGACTTTAGTGCCATTATCAGGCTTTCTGACAGCAAACACGTTTTATTCCAGGACAGTGCCGGAGTACCTGTGGTGGACACGCGACTGGAGGTCGGTTTCGCTTGTGTGGAGACTGCACCAAGTACCTTGTGTGCGTCAACCAAATCGGAACGGTCATGCAGTGCCCCTCTAACTTGGAATGGAGCGTGACAAACCAGGCATGCACACCCCCATCAACTGCAGGATGCAGGTAGGAATGTCTATGAATTCTTATATCTCACCATATGGTAGCCATCAAATCTTTCACCTTGACCTTTTACCCTTGACATTGACCTCGATAGCAACCTTGAC